>NC_081556.1:44373571-44576071 GCF_963082655.1 Stomoxys calcitrans | reverse complement strand
TGCAGAAGGGCCGAGGGCCGAAAGAGTCTTGCATATGGCATATGACTGGGCAAGGCCCAGAGGTCTCAATGTTAACCCAGAGAAGACTGAAATATGCCTGTTCACGAGGAAGACAAAGGTGGGCGAATTTAACGCTCCACGTTTCCTAAATAAGACGATTTCGATATCTGACAAGGTCAAATACTTAGGTGTGAACTTGGATAGGAAACTGAATTGGAAGTGTCACATTCAGGTGCATACTGAAAAGGCTCACAGATGTTGGGCTCTATGTAGACTAGGATAGTCCACTGGCTCTACAGGAGCGTGATTAGACTTACTTACGCCTCAGTAGTTTGGTGGACTGCTATGGAGAAAAAGTGCAATATAAGGACCATACAACAAGCTCAAAGAACATGTTGTTTTGGCATAGGCGGAGCGATAAGCACCACGCCCACTAGGGCACTGGAGACTATTCTAGATATCCGACCCATTGACATACAGATTAAGTGTGAGGCAGCCACTGCGACTATGAGACTTGAGGCAATGGGAGAATGGATTGAAGATGGGAGCAGCTCATTCCATCGCGGTATAATCGAAGCGACGATAGGAAACCTAGAAGGAAGGGAAGAGGTTTCCGATCGGATACCTGAGATGAACCTTGAAATCGAGTGCGAGGCACTGCAGCCATCGGCACAGTCTTGGATTGATGGAACCCTAGTATTGTCATCTGGAAGATCATGTTACACGGATGGATCAAAGCTTGAGGACAGAGTGGGTCTGGGGAATCTACATTGAGAACCCAGGGACTGAGATTTGTTTTAGACTGCCTGACCATAAAACAGTTCTGCAGGCGGAGATCCGGGCGATCACGGAATATGTGAAGTGGTGTGGGGCTAACGCCAGGACGTCGAGTGTGAACATCTATACCGACAATAAAATTTACATAAGGGAAATAACAACCAGGATGGTAAGGTCACGAACAATCTTGCAGTGTAAGAAGGAGATTAACGCCTTCTCTGAGGATGGCAAAATCCGCATCGTTTGGGTGTCGAGCCATAACGGAGTAAGAGGAAATTAAAGGGCAGACTATTTAGCGGTGAAGGCCAGAGGACTGCCGTCAATAAACTTCATTAACCCGAAGCCTATCGGGTCGATGTAGTCCGAGTTAAGGGAGTGGGCGACGAATGCGCATGCAACATTGTAGAACAGCGAATCGGTCGGTAGGACGGCGAAAATCCTATGGGGGATTTAGATCGTGAGAAGACGAGGATATTACTGAAAGGAAGCAAGAAGGAAGTCAGTATAGCTATTGGTATCATAACGGGACACACAGGACTATGAGCTCACTTACGTAAAATCGGTGCGGCAAGTGATGGCATGTGTAGGGCATGTGTAGGGCATGTGTAGGGTATGTGTAGGGCATGTGTAGGGCATGTGTAGAGCATGTGGGAAAGATGATGTTACATGTGGGGAGATGATAGCATGTGTAGGGCATGTGGGGAAGATGATGAGACGTTGGAGCATTTCCTTTGACATTGCCCGGCTTACGCGTCTAACAGATACCGGCACTTAGGTGAATACGCAATACCAGACATGAACCAACTTAGGGGAGTAGTATTGAAAACAAGTAAGGGCGTGCTAAGTTCGGCCGGGCCGAATCTTATTTAACCTCCCCCATGGATGGCATTTATCGAGTTCTTTGCGCGGTATCTCTTTTTAGGCAAACAAAGAATAATGAATAAGAGCTGTTTTGCTATTGGAGCTATATCAAGTTATAGTCCGATTCGGACCATACATGAATTGAATGCTGAACATTGTGGAAGTCATTGTGTAAAATTTCAGTTCATTCGGATAAGAATTGCGCCTTGTAGGGGCTCTAGAAGCAAAATCAGGAAATCGGTTTATATGGGGAATGTCACGGGAGAAGTCGTTGTACAAAATTTCTGTCAAATCGGATAAGAATTGCGCCGCTAGAGCCTCAAGAAGTCAAGATCCAAGATCGGTTTATATGGCAGCTATAACAGGTAATGATCCAATTTGAATCATACTTAGCACACTTGTTGGAAGTGATACCAAAACACCACGTGCAAAATTACAGCCAAATCGGATAAGAATTACGCCCTCTTGTAGCTCAAGAAATCAAGACCCAAGATCGGTTTATATGACAGCTATATCAAAACATGGACCGATATGGCCCATTTACAATGCCAACCGACCTACACTAATAAGAAGTATTTGTGCAAAATTTCAAGCGGCTAGCTTTACTCCTTCGGAAGTTAGCGTGCTTTCGACAGACAGACGGACGGACGGGCAGACGGACAGACATGGCTAAATCGACTTAAAATGACCTGACGATCAGGAATATACATACTTAATGGGGTCTAAGACCAATATTTCGAGGTGTTACAAACAGAATAACGAAATTAGTATACCCCCATCCTATGGTGGAGGGTATAAAAATTAAGGATTTTGTAAGTAGCACGGAATCCCTAACTTAAAATTTTCTTTTTATACCCACCACCGAAGGATGGGGGTATATTCATTTTGTCATTCCGTTTGCAACACATCGAAATATCCATTTTCGACCCTATAAAGTATATATATTCTTGATCAGCGTAAAAATCTAAGACGATCTAGACATGTCCGTCCGTCTGTTAAAATCACGCTACAGTCTTTAAAAATAGAAATATCGAGCTGAGACATTGCACAGATTCTTTTTTTTGTCCATAAGCAGGTTAAGTTCGAAGATGGACTATATCGGACTATATCTTCCTATAGCCCCATATAGACCGATCCGTCGATTTAGAGTCTTAGGCCCATAAAAGCCACATTTATTATCCGATTTTGCTGAAATTTGGATCAATGAGTTGTGTTAGGTCCTGCGACATCCTTCGTCAATTTGGCTCAGATCGGGCCAGATTTGGATATAGCTGCCATATAGACCGATCCTCCGATTTAGGGTCTTGGGCCCATAAAAGCCACAAATATTATCCAATTTTGCTGAAATTTGGGACAGTGAGTTTTGTTAGGCCCTACGACATCCTTCGTCAATTTGGCTCAGATCGGGCCAGATTTGGATGTAGCTGCCATATAGACCGATCCTCCGATTTAGGGTCTTAGGCCCATAAAAGCCACAAATGTTATCCGATTTTGCTGAAATTTGAGACAGTGAGTTGTGTTAGGCCCTCCGACAACCTAGATCGGTTTAAATTTGGATATAGCTGCCATATAGACTGATTTCTTGATTTAAGGTTTTGGGCGCATAAAAGGCGCATTTACTGTCTGATTTCGCCGAAATTTGGGTTAGTGCTTTGTGTTAGGCTCTTTGACATTTTTCTGCATCTTGGCCCAAATCGGTCCAGATATCTCGATTTAAAGTTTTGGCCCCATAAAAGGCGCATTTAGAATTCACTGAAATTTGACACAGTGACTTATCGGCATCCGGGTCGTATATGATTCAGATCGGTTTATTTTTAAATATATCCACTGTTCTTATTAGTATTTGGTCCAAATCGGATCATATTTCAATATAACTGCTATGCGACATAAGGTGTGCAATTTTCACCGGATTTTAATGAAAGTTGGTTTACATATATACCCGAGGTGGTGGGTATCCAAAGTTCGGCCCGACCGAATTTAACGCCATTTAACTTGTTAGAGGTTACTTTATAGTTTTTAGAGCGCACAACAAGGCGATTACTGGTTTAGGTGTATGTCCAAGTGGCATGGGGCGGATTAATATCAGCACCCTCTTTTTAACCTAACCTAACTCTATCTTCACTCAAGAAAATTGGTTCAGCCGTTTTTGAGTTTATATGGAACAGATAAACAAACGAACACAAATTGATTTTATTCAAAGAATGGCATAGCAAAATACATTTAAAAATCAGCAAAAGTGTCGTGTTGTTATAAGCATTTGACTGGCTATCCGTATCGCGATTTCATTTTCGACCAAGAAAAAGCATCAGCGGAAAATGTCAAATGTCAATCTTCTTAAAAATCATTTTTAATGAGAATTTTGTCAATATTTCTGTGCTTTTAGCTTTTTAAATCATTTTTATGCAAAATTTGACTAAAATGTATTACTATAGGAACTATTTTCTTAATTTTATTTCCTTATGATTTTATTTTCTTCAAATAAATAAAATCAAGGGGGATTTTTCTTCTCTTTAAGTAATTGATTTTTTTCACTATTTAAGCGGCCAATTAGCAAATGCCACAAAATTTTCTGATTAATTTTTACACCTTTCACCACACATGTAAGGTAAATAAAATTTGTATTTCCATAGCCGAATGTAACACTTAGTAAAGGCAATGACATCATTAATGTCAATTGCAATTGAAAGGCCTTAGGAAAAAGTACAATTTCATCTTTTGCTTCTAGATTTACATAAAAGCAAATCAGTTTTCGCATCAGCTTTCAGTCACCATTGAAGATTCAACGTTGAGACAAGCAAAATGGATATCTCCAAGTTCTTTCTACCTTTTTTGGTTCTTATACTCATTGGTTTAGTAACGGCTTTAAAAGATCCTGCTTTGCAAATGCCGGAGAATTTGCGCTATCCTGCAAGACCCCAGCAATCACCGCCAGAGGCAACTTCAACGGCACGATTTCATTATCATCATACTCCGCGAACAACTACGACTCCGCCACCAAGCCACTATCATCCCCCGATTCATCACTGAAAATGAAATCTTGAAATCACCATACATATTTGCAATTTGAAATAAGATGAACGAAATTTTGGAATATATTACAAAATAAATACAACATGCAATTTTATTCAAAGCGGCCAAATTTTAAGGCGACTTTTTTTAAGGCTTTGTCAAAATTCCATGTCCATAGGAAATTATGTCAAAATTTTATTTCTGTAGGAAATTTTGTAAAATTTTAATTTCTATAGAACACTAGCTGACACGGGCCCGCTCTTTTTTATTTTATTTATTTTCGACAATTAAAAGTCTTTTAGAGAAATACCATGGTAACTTGACTAACAGTTTAACAATAAAAGTGCCTTTATCTGAATCCCACAAAAACTTTATTGGTCTACAAATTTAAGTTTGGATGCAAGGTGTACTCCATTCTTAAAATACTTCATTTCAGCCCGATATTCTCATGATATCTGATTTAGGGGTGTTTTCGGGGGAGAGGTGGTCCCCCAGATACTTGGCCCTGAAAAAATATCAGCATCGTGCTCTTCTCTCAAATACCATTTATTTAAAGCCCATATTGCCATTGGCTTAAGAGGAGTTTACAGGATGATGGCTTCGTCCCCCAAACACATGGCCCCAAAATAGGTTATCAAATTTGTTTTCTAATCTCAAATACTTTTCATTTGAGCCACATATTGGCATGGTCGAAAATTTTTTTTCCCTTTGGGGGTGTTTTGGAAAAGGGGTGATGCCCTAAATACATGGTCCTACATTTGGATATCAAGCTCGTATCCTACTCCCAAATACCTTTATTTGAGCGCCATATTGTGATGGTCAGTAAAAAATTGCTGTTTGTGGGGTATTTTGGGAAAGGGGTGGACCCCCAGAAAATTGGTGCCGAAAATGGGTATCAATTCTTGCTCTACCCCCCCCCATTACAATTTATTTAAGCTCCACATGGATATGGTCGTTAAATATGCCGGGGGGTATTTTGGGGATTGGGTGGTCCCCCAAACACTAAGCCCGGAAAATATATCAGCAACGTGCTCTATTCTCATATATCTATATATTATTTATTTGAACCCCATATTGCCATTGGCCTCAAAATTGGATATCAAATTCGTTTTCTAATCTCATTTAAACTCCTTATTGCAAAAGTCAGCAAATATGTCCGGTTTGGGGTATTGGCCCTAAAAACTATGAATATTAAGTTCCCCTCTCTTTAAGACCCAAATTGTCTTGGTGAGCAAATACGTCCAGTGGAGGGTTGTTAAGATGGTGGGACGTCCCCTAGACTGTTGGTCCCTAATGTTGATATCAGATACGTGGTCTACTCCCACATACCTTTCATTTGAGCCCCATATTTCCATAGTCAGCAAACATGGCCGGCTTGGGGGGGGGTTTGGAGGATGGGCGGGCACTCAGTGAGTTGGCCTTGAAAATATATATCGGATTCGTGTTCCACTTTCAAAATCCCCCTTATTTGAGCCTCATATTGCAAAAGTCAGCAAAAACTTACTATTTGGGTGGTGTTGTGGGGGTGGGGTGGCCCCATAGACACTTTTCCCGAATATTGATATCAGATTTGTGGTTTACTCTCAAAGACCTTTCATTTGAGCCCCATATTGTTTTGGTCGTAAATTTCTCCCCTTTGGGGGATGTTTTTTGTTTACGTTTTCTTATCCTAAATACCTTTCATTTGAGTCCCATATTGTCGTGATTGGTCTGAATATATGTTTGGTAGGTTTTAGGGTGGGGCAGCCCCCCTAGGTACCCCATACGAAATTTGGATACCAAATTTGTATTTTTAGGGTACTATATGAGAGCACACAAAATTTCGCTTAAATCGCACCTCACATCTCCGAGATCTGGCGTTTCTGAAAATTGGGGTAAGGGGGAGGGTCCGCCCCCCGGGCCCGCGCCTTCTTTTACACTATATAAAATACAACTTTCTGACCAATCATACTTATTTGCATTAAATAAGTTAGCTTTTTATTTTCCGGTCATCTTTTTATGGAACGAAAATAAGTTATTCCCCCAGATCCTGTTGTGCTTAGATTTTTATCAATATTCTTCACTTTAGAGAAAACGAACCGGACACGCTCCGCAGAGCCCTCTTTGACGCTCTTATACCTTTTATTTGTGCCCTATATTGCAATAGTCGATATAAAATTCCTGTTTGGTAGAGTTTTATGAGGGGGACATTCCACCCCGAATGAGGATATCGAATTCGTGTCATTAAGGCGCAGAGGTCTTTTTACTCCCTTATACTTTTCTTTGGACTCCCATATTGTAGTGGGTAAATTTGTCCGGTTTGGGGTGTATTTTGGGAGTGGGGTGTCCATCCAGACACTTGGCTCTTAAAGAAAATATAAGATTCGTGCTGTACCCTCAAATCCTTTTTATATGGGCCCCATTTTACCATATTCGGTAAATAAATCCTGTTTCATTTGAGCCCTATATTGTCGTAATTGGTCTATATATCTTTTTTGGGTAAGGATGGTACCTCAGACATTTCGCATTTGTCAAATTCGTGCTCTACTTCAAATACCTTTCACTAAAGCCAAAAATTGCCATGGTCGATAAATATGTACGGGTTGAAGGGTGTTTTGGGACTGGGGATGGAACTCCGCAACTTTGTCCTTAAAATAGGTATCTATTTTGTCCTTTACTCCCAAAAACCTTTTATTCGAGCCCAATTACGGGGTGCTTTAAGGTTTACCCACAAACACTTGGCCCCAAAACTGTATTCCTTTTCTACTCTCAAATCCCTTTGATTAGAGTCCCATATTGTCACGATAGGTCAAATAGTGATTTAAGGCATAACATTTCATTGTTATGCCATATTCGTAATTTACTCCCGAATGCCTTTCATTGGAGTCCCATATTGACATGGACGTCCAATATGTCTATTTGAGGGAGTATTGGGGTTGGGGCGGCCCACTGTGTACTCAGACTCAAATTATAAATCCATATTCGTGTTTTACTCTCCAATACCTTTCATTTGATATCCATATTGTCTTTATCGGTCCTTTCGTGATTTTGAATGATATATTTGGGGTAACGAGAGAGGGTCCGCCCCCTTCCCATATCAAAAAAATTAAAAAGTCTATTCCTTCTTTCTGACCATATTCGTAATCTACTCCCGAATACCTTTCATTGGAGTTCCATATTGTCATGCTCGTCCAATAAAGCTATTTTAAAGGGTTTTGGGGTTGGGGCGGCCCCACAGTTACTTGGACGCAATTTTTATCAATATCAAATTCGTACTCTAGCCCTGAATACCTTTCATTTGAGTCACATATTGTCCTGATCGATACACTTTTATTTTTGGGTAGTACTTTTGTGGTAGAGGGGAGGGTCCGCCCCCCCTTCCGATATCAAAAAATTATATAGCCTATGTTTCTTTCCAGACCAACCTACACAATCTGGGAAATTTTCAAGGTTATCGGTTCAGCCGTTTTTGAGTCTATACTCGGTTTGTTTGTTTGTTCCATATAGACTCAGGTTAGTATAGGTTAGGTTTAAGTTAAAAGCCCAACAACCTTCGCATGTTCACATACGCTAAATCAGACAGGTTCTCAAAGAAATGAGAACCTGAAGTGGAACTCCTTCTGACTGCATGTGTGGGACACACACTCACAGAAGGTGTTCTTTATAGTCTCTTCTTCTTCGATGTCCTCACAGCTTCTGCAAAAGACGTTGCTGGCAACCTTCAGTCCCTCAGCATGTTTTTCGATTAGACAGTGACCTGTCATGACGGACACAATGACTGAGACATATGTTCTAGCCAATGACAGCAAAGCGATAGACCTCTTTAACTCTAGATTAGGCCACATAGTTTTGGAATGCTCACAGCCTCCTCGTTGTGACAATTTATCATTCGTTGTCCTTCGGGCCTGGTCCTGAAAACTTAGCTTACATATCACTAGAAGCATTCCCACAGATTCCAGTATCCTTGGAATGTGTAGGGTACTTCCTAGTCGTCGCTCATTAGTTCGCTTTACAATTCCCTCGAATATCTCTGGGGCCCGGCACCCAAAACAGGTGAATTTTGAACTGTTCAGCCATTTCGTTAAGAGATCTGCGACAGTCGAGGGCGGTTTTTGTGTTCAGAAATACGTTCTCCAGAGATTTAATGGCTGACTGGCTGTCTGAGAAGATATTTATGCCAATCGTCGTAATGACATTATATCTTAGCCATTCCACCACTTCCTTAATTCCAAGGATCTCCACTTGATACACACTGAAGTGGTCGGGTACCTTTTCGATATGACCAGTTCTAGATCTTTAGAGTATACCCCAAGGCCCATCAGGTCATCTAGTTTGGAACCATCCGTAAAGAAGTCTATGTAACTTCTGTTACCAGGGATATCATGGTTCCAATCGGTCCAACGTCTCATCATCTTCCCCACATGCCCTACACATGCTATCAATTGCCGCACCGATTTAACAAAAGTGAGCCCGTAGTCCTATGTGTCCCGTTACAATACCAAAAGCTATACTGACCTACTCTTTACTTCCTTTCAGTAATAGCCTCGTCTCATCACGATCTGGACCCCCCTCCATGGAATTTTCGCCGTCCTACAGACGATTTCGCTATTCCACAATGTTGCATGCTCATTCGTTGCCCACTCCCTTAACTCGGACTGCATCGACCCGAAAGGCTTAGGGTTACCCAAGTTTATTGACGGCATTCCTCTGGCCATCACCGCCAAATCGTCTGCCCTTTCATTTCATGATGTGCATTAGCATCACTTCATACAATGAGGCTTTTCTTCCCTATGGAAGCAGCTTCAACCAGCGACTTAGACGGTATCTCTGAATCGTGTGCCATATATAGGGAAGCCAGCCAGTAATGAGACTTGTTTATTTCAAGGCTGGCTACTACTAAATCTTCAGTGCTTAGCGATGGAAGAAGAAAAACATTTAGACTTCCCTTTGCAAGAATACAAGCTCTGTGTCTCCCATTCCCCGTACCCTTGAGAAGTTTAAATCCCGGAATTCTTTGACCACGTACCATTCCTCCACACACCCATGGTTCCTGGATAAAAACCACATCAAATCCCCTAACCATCAGGAGGACCTATAGTGCCGCCGAAGGGGCCTTACAATGGGGGAGATTTATCTGTAGGAACCGGACCGTAGTCAGGATTCAGAACTTTCACCACTGTTGTATTAGCCTCGTCTTCTGACTCTACCAGGAGTTCATCCTCACAAGATTCGTTAGAACTTGTTATGATGAGCTTCCGTACGCATCCAGGGGCAGATGAGACAGCAGTGGAACCACTCTTCCTCAGGACACTGGACACTTGTGGTGCGGACGATTTCTCCTTAGATGCTTCACTAGGCCACCATAGCGCAGAGGTTAGCATGTCCGCCTATGACACTGAACGCCTGGGTTCGAATCCTGGCGAGACCATTAGAACATATTTTCAGCCGTGGTTTTCTGCTCCTAATGCTGGCAACATTTATGAGGTACTATGCCATGTAAAACTTCTCTCCAAAGAGGTGTAGCACTGCGGCACGCCGTTCGGACTCGGCTATAAAAAGGAGGCCTCTTATCATTGAATTGGACTGCACTCATTGATATGTGAGAATTTTGTCCCTGTTCCTTAGTGGAATGTTCATGGGCAAAATTTGTTTGTATTTTGCTTCACTAGCTGCTGCTTCAGAAGTACTTCTCCGTCCATCCCCGTTGGCGCACACTTTGAGCCCTCTCCAACCAGATTACTCACCCACACAGGTTTGCCGTTTTGATGCCTTCATCTTCTGTCTCGATTGTAGTAGGGGGATTTTCAGTCTCCTGCAATACGCCAGACTTTCGCGATGGGGTCGATAGTTCCCCAGGAATATCTTCTTTCTTGATAAAATTTTGCGCTGCACCTGGCCAGATCTACCAATCTTTTTTAGCGCACAACGATTCATTTCAATTGAGCATTAATTCCCGAGGGCAATTAGTCTGTATCGGCCTCCGATACCAGCCAGCATCATCACAAACTGTATACTGATAACAGTCACTTGACTATCCTACTCCAATTATTCCTAGGTATGCAGCCCTGTTCTTCTCCCTTCTCCCTGTTCTGTCCCTAGCGACATTAGCAAAGGTTTTTGGACCTATCTTACTATAGTTCGCCCCAGTTCTTTTAAGCATGGGATCCCCTCCAGGTGACTGCAGCCTTTTGGCTGACTGCTGTGCAGTTTCCGAATCCAAACGTGTAGTCTTTAGTGAGAGTCTTAGGATCATGCGCACCAAGCCTCTCAATAAACATGAGAGCGATGCGTCTTCTATTA
The DNA here is from genome assembly GCF_963082655.1 of Stomoxys calcitrans. NCBI lineage: Eukaryota > Metazoa > Arthropoda > Insecta > Diptera > Muscidae > Stomoxys > Stomoxys calcitrans. The sequence goes on along the minus strand of NC_081556.1, from coordinate 44,565,145 downwards.
TTCCAAACTCTTAAGGAGCGCATTTGTTTGCCGGAAAAGGCCATTGGCGTAGGAAAATTATAGGCATGCGAAGATGGAATAGGTTCGGCCTTGTCCTTATGACTCGAACCAGTTGTCATCGTCAAAAGCCAGTCATCTGTCGGATAGTGGAGCCGGAGCGGAATGTAGTTTCAGTAGCAGACAACATGCTACGCCCTAATGCCACCACCGCAGCTGTTGGGTCTTTGGAGTCCATTCTAAGCCAACTCCCGGGCTCTAGATCTGCCGTTCCACTGGGAACAGAGGGAGATCATCAACCGCCTAATGGATACCACTATCGTAGTTATCTTTGAGTGACTTAAATTTTTCTTTCAAAAATAATGACCTATTACGAGTTACAGACTTTCAGAATTCTAGCGGAGTGAAATAACAAAACGTCCGCTCCACTCAACGGTTTAAACAGCACCATGTTCTAAAACGGTTGATAACCCGATATGGCTGCCATATAGACCGATCTCCCAATTTGACACACTGAGTCACTGGAGAGCGCTTTTTTGATTTGCCTGCAATTTTAGGGATGGAATTTTTCTATAACTTCTAACAGCCATGACAAGTACGGTGTATTTCGATCGGAGTTTAGACTCCCGTCTTTGAACTGAAACGTAACTGTCGAAAAAGTCAAAATACCGGGACCTAATCCTCGATTCGAAACTGTCTGGAAGAGTGGAGGTTAATTTAAAAAAAAATTTGGATATGAGGGCACAGGTATGGTGAAAGACTATAACCAGGGAGATTAAAAAGGTGCGAGGACTGGCTTGTATTGGAATCACGAGGATTCAGGACTTAGCATATGGCTTCAAAATGAAGTCAGGGACGGGTTTGGGAGTCTACCCCTAGACTCTCCACATCGGCATGTCAGTGACACTGCCGAACAAACGTACACTCTTTCATGCAAAGTTTGAACTACTGAACATAGAGGAGAGGTTAGTCAGTGCGGAGTCAGCGGCGTGGTTTTCCATGACCTTGCCGACCAACACTTTGCTCGGATCAGTAGCTAGTTATCGTCCGCATATACGACCAATTACGTGTTACATTGTTAAGACTTCAGCACAGCCTTCCATCATACCATCAGGTTCACTCTGACAATCCATTCCCGCAAGACAGGGTAACTCTATGGAACTCCTTGAGTAGCGCTGTCGATTTATATGTCTAGAAAGAGCAAGTCGCTCACTAATATCTTCGCTTCGACAAAGTCGCCCATGAGGTCTTCCATGAATGAAACTCCTGTGTGTATTGTGATATCTTGTTTGTCGACCTCTTCCTGGCTTCTTGGGAAATGCATCTCCATCAGTAGTTTCACCGTCTCCTGGTTGCTCTCGGCGTAAGTCCCGAACTCCATTCTTAAAGAGCTTGGCATCCTGAGATCCTTGGAGAGCACTTTGTGCTGTCTAGATGTCTGAATAGTCTCTTCAAATTCTTCATAGAGTTTCGCCCAGGAACAGCTATTCGCTCTCGTCTCGATATTTGTCCCAAACCTCTTTCACCACGATTGGCTGGTCTTACCCTGCAGTATCCGTTTCGAGCGTACCTCTCAGTAACCTTCGTTCTGGCAGTCCTTGACAAGATCCAATGCCGATTTTAGTTACCTTAGTCATAGGCTACCAGGGGACCCCGGTCTCACCATATTTTTCCTAAACTTCTCCCAGTTGGTGTTTGTAGGGTTTTAGTACGTGCTCAATCTGAAAACCAATCCTGTAGTAACCCAAAAAGGAGCACAGCAGGAAAACCTACCCTAGGTTTACCCGAAAAGGAGCTCTGGATGTAGTCGTTTGAGCCTATAATCAAGCCACTACGAGTTATATATGTTATGTCTTAGATCTGTTTTCCTGCTCCGTTTGTAGAACGTTGGGCTATAGTCCCTTGTATGCAAAATTAGGTCAATATTTCGTTTTAAAGGGATTTTTTGACACTTCTTTGCTAAAAGAATTTTTTCAAACATTCAAAATGTCTCTTTGTTAGAAAATTGTGTAAATATTCCGCTTTCATAGTTATTTTTTTTAAATTTTTCTTTAGAATTTTTTTTTTTTTTCAAAATTCTATTGAAAATTTATCCCACTGTGCCAGCCCATTGCACATTTCGTCGTTAGCCAATTTTAGTTCTTCCACAAACTTTCACGCTAGCAGCAGCATCACTATTAGCACATGTTCGCGAACGCTTTTGCCAAAGTTTCTATGGCGAAAAGCTTTCAAATGCATATATGTTTCGGTGAGGATGGCTGAGCAATACGCAAAACAAACATGACCTTGGCGTGAAAACAACAGCTATAGAAAATCGATGGGATGACAAGAGAACGAGAGAGTGAGAGAGTGAGAGAAAGCACAGAAGAGAATAAAATCAACCAAAGGCGCCAACACAACATGGCATGCCGCCCACCCTCTATTTGCAAACAAGAGACTGGGTATGTTGGCAAAAAGTAAAAGTGCATTTGGACTACAAATGAATGTCAAGGTTCCCCCCAAAAGCCAATGAAAGCAGATAGCAAGGCAAGAGGGCCAACCGAACCAAGGTAATAGAAACCAAATCAGTTGTGCAGTTGCAATAGGAGGTAAAGATTTTCTTAAACTAAATAAACAAAAGTTGAAAAATATGAGAATTATTATTGAAGCGCCTAAAAGTATGCTTTAAATTTTATTATTGTGTAACCAAACATCATAATGTGGTTTAAAGGCATTTAATTGTGTAAACGTCTTTTCAAAAATTAAAGAAAAAAACAAGATTTATTGTTTGCCTGAAAATCCATAGCTGTTTAAGAAACATATACGAAACTAAACGAGCGTAGCAGAAAAAATTTTCTTTTATTTTCGCCAACTTTATAAACAGCGACCGAAATTTGTTTACAAACATGTTTTAGAGGCTATTTTGTGCGATTTGTGATGGCGTCTATTTTGATTTTAAATGGTTTTGACCGAGAACAAATGTAAATGTTTGTATGTATCTGTGACTGTGTGTGTGTGTGTGTCTTTTTTTCATTTTTGTTTTTCGAGAAATGTAAAAGAAAAATGATTTTTCACACTTTTGTCATTTTTCTTTCGCCTTTGTGTGTGTTTGTGTTTTTTTTTCATTTGGCAAAAATTTTACCAAAGTTCTCTGTTGTGATGCCATGATGCTAATCCCCCAAATGCATCAACGAGAGCCTTATGATACGTTCATACGCGTTTTGATCATGACCGACTAAAGATCTCTTCGTTTCTCATCCAACGTGAAGACCAATAAAAGAAAATATTTTTTTGTCAAGAGTGTGCTTTCTAAAGTCTAACGTCTTCTTGAAGCGATCAATCGCAAAGAAAAAATCGTAGAAAAAAATCATTTTATACCAAACTACCCCTCATACGGGCTGTGATATAATAAAGTGCAAATAAAAAACCCCAAAATTGTGAAAATTTGATCTCAAAATTTTTTTATAATTCAATAAAAGACCAAAAACCAAAATTACCTACAACATGAATCGACGCTGTTTGCATTGGAGCTATTTGAATTACAAGGAGATACCCATGGACTTGTATTTGTATGAGGATTTGGAAGAGGTCTATCTCAAAGAAAATTATATAGCGGCCATACCCAAATGGTTTTTAAATTTAACCACCTTGAAATTTGTGCATTTGGCCGGCAACAATATCACCACATTACCGGAGGAATTGTATTTGCTGGAGAATTTGGAATTCTTGGATGTCTCCAATAATCAGCTGCAGGAATTGCCACCATCCATTGGTTATATGATCAATTTGTTGCATTTGAATGTGAGCTCAAACCAGTTGACGGATTTGCCCAAAAGTAAGTCAAAAAAAAAAGGATAGACGGACTTTAGACCTTAGGATTTTATTACAAAAACTCTTAGCAACTATTTTCCCACAAAACCTCCAACTGTTGATGTGCCCTATATACATTTTTTTTCTTTGTGAAACTAGTTATTGGATTCTAGCCAGTTTATAAGGAAATCTTCTAAGTTTTTTGAAACAATTTCGAATTTGTTACTCAAGATTTGCTATTTTTATTCGAAAACATTCAAACTATTACCTTTGAGGGGACTAAAAAACCAAGATTTGCCAGTTTCATTCAAACTATTGCCCATAAGGGGCAACAAAATCACAAGTTCAACATGGCGCCATTAGAAAATCTGCTTAAGGAATCTCTTTGTGTTATGGCTTAATGATCTAAAAGGTCATAGAAGACAATTCTAAAAATTCAATTCAAAAATGTTGCAATTAGTCATCTTTACTAAGTTATGCGCCCATATGTATGTTCGTTTGGTGACAAGATAGGCTAGTTGTATTCACCACAAAATCTGGAGGGTCAAGAGTTCAGTTTAAAAGTTAATGACCCCAGGAACTCGAATATGAAGATTTTTTTGGGTAGGAATTTTTTTGGGTAAAATTGAGCTGAATGAAAAAAAATCAAACTACACATACTACTTAAACACGAATATGCAGAAAAAAGTTGTCTGTGTTCATCCAGGTGTTGAAAGGTTTTAGAAATTTGTCTACTTTTAACAAATAACGAGTAAAAGTGACCCAAATTCGGCCAGACCGAATCTTGGGAACCCACCACCATGGATTCTGCTAAAATATGGCAGCTATATCTGGTTATAGACCGAATTGGACCGTACTTGGTGCAGTTCTTGAGATTCATAACACAACAAACATCTAAAAGCGTGCTAAGTTCGGCCGGGCCGAATCTTATATACCCTCCACCATGGATCGCATTTGTCGAGTTCTTTTCTCGGCATCTCTTCTTAGGCAATAAAGGATTAAAGAAACGTTTTGCTCTGCTATTAGAGCGATATCAAGATGTGGTCCGGTTCGGACCACAGTGAAATTATATGTTGGAGACCTGTGTAAAATGTCAGCCAATTCGAACAAGAATTGCGCCCTTTGGGGGCTCAAGAATCAAGAAGTAAAATAGAGAGATCGATTTATATGGGAGTTGTATAGGGCTATAGACCGATTCAGACCATAACAAACACGTATGTTAACGGTCATGCGAGGATCCGCCGTACAAAATTTCAGGCAAATCGGATAATAATTGCGACCTCTAGAGGCTCAAGAAGTCAAAATCCCAGATCGGTTTATATGCCAGCTATATCAGGTTTTGAACCGATTTGAACCTTATTTGACACAGTTGTTGGATGTAGGAATAAAATACGTCATGCAAAATTTCAGCCAAATCAGATAAGAATTGCGCCCTCTAGAGGCTCAAGAAGTCAAGACCCCAGATCGGTTTATATGACAGCTATATTAGATTTTGAACCGATTTGAACCTTATTTGGCACAGTTGTTTAAAGTCATAATAAAATACGTCATGCAAAATTTCATTCCAATCGGATAAGAAGTGCGCCCTCTAGAGGCTCAAAGAGTCAAGACCCAAGATCGATTGATATGGCAGCTATATCAGGTTATGCACCGATTTGAACCTAACTTAGCACAGTTGTTGGAAGTCATATTGAAACACGTTGTGCAAAATTTCATCCCAATCGGATAAGAATTGCGCCCTCTAGAGGCTCAAGAAGTCAAGACCCCAGATCGGTTTATATGACAGCTATATCAGGTTATGAACCTCTTTGAACCATACTTGGCACAGTTATTTGATATCATAACAAAACACGTCGTGCAAAATTTCATTCCAATCGGATAAGAATTGCGTCCTCTAGAGGATCAAAAAGTCAAGAATTGCGCCCTCTAGTGGCTCAAGAAGTCAAGACCACATATCGGTTTATATGGCAGCTATATCAGGTTATGCATCGATTTGAACCTAACTTAGCGCAGTTGTTGGAAATCATAACGAAATACGTCGTGGAAAATTTCATTTTAATCGGATTAGAATTGCGCCCTTTAGAGGCTCAAGACATCAAGACCCAAGATCGGTTTATAAGGCAGCTATATCAAAACATGGACCGATATGGCGCATTAACAATCCTAACCAAAGTATTTAATTTCAAGCGGCTAGCTTTACTCTTTGTAAGTTAGCGTGCTTTCGACGGACGGACGGACATGGCTAGATCGACATAAAATGTCACAACGATCAAGAATACATATACTTTATGGGGTCTCAGACGAATATTTCAAGTAGTTACAAACAGAATGGCGAAATTAGTATGGGGGTATACTATCCTATGGTGGAGGGTATAAAAATACAAATTTTGCCCATGAACATTCCTCTAAGGAACAGGGGCATACTTCTCACATATCAATGAGTGCAGTCCGATTCAAGTTTTAGGCTCAATGACAAGGGGCCTCCTTTTTATAGCCGAGTCCGAACGGCGTGCCGCAGTGCGACACCTCTTTGGAGAGAAGTTTTACATAGCATAATACCTCACAAATGTTGCCAGCATTAGGAGGGGAAAAAAAAGGCGTTCAGCTTCATAGGCGGACATGCTAACCTCTGCGCTATGGTGACCTCATGTTCATAACTGAACACTATATGCAAAATGTCAGCCAAATCGGATAAAAATAGCGGCTGGTAAGAATTCAAAAAGTCAAATCAGGAGATAGGTTTATATGGGAGCTATATCTGGTTATAGACCGAATTAGACCGTACTTGGTGCAATTTTTGAAAGTCATAACAAAATTTCAGACAAATGGGACACAAATTGCGGCTTCCAGAAGCTCAAGAAGTCAAATTGGGAGATCGGTTTATATGGGAGCTATATTAGGTTCTTGACCGATTTGGACCGTACTTGGTACAGTTGTTGAAAGCCTTAACAGAACACTATGTGCAAAATTTCAGCCAAATCGAATGAAAATTGCGGCTTCCAGGGGCTCAAGAAATCAAATCGGGAGATCGGTTTATATGGGAGCTATATCGGGTTATAGACCAATTTGAAACGCACTTCACACAGTTGTTGGAAGTCGTAACAGAACACTGTGCACAAAATTTCAGCCATATTGGATGAAAATTGCAGTTTCCATGGGCTCAGGAAGTCAAATCGGGAGATCGGTTTATATGGGAGCTATATCCAAATCCGAACCGAAACGGCCCATTTGCAATCCCCAGCGACCTACATCAATATGAAGTGTCTGTGCTAAATTTCAAGTGGCTAGCTTTACGCGTTCGTCCGCTATCGTGATTTCGATAGACGGACGGACATGGCTAGTTCAAATCAGAATGACGAGACGATCAAGAATATATAGAGATGGGCGATGGGTAAATACCCAAAATGTATTTACCCGATAAATTGGGTAAATACCCGTAAATACTGTATTTACCCATTTGTACTAATAAGCTGGATATTTATAATTTTGCAGATATCTTGGGTATAAAAACATTTTGCCAACAATTTTTGATGTTTTCGTATTCTTTGTATATAAACCTGATCTTCTGATCTCATAAAATCGAATTTTAGTTATATATAGCCGCTATATAGACCGATCTCCAGACTTAAAGTTCAGAGGCAATAAATTGGTCATTTTGCATCCGATTTCGATGGAATTTGGCTCAGTGAGTTCTGGTAGTGCTGAAAGTGCTCCTTTTATGAGTTCAAATACACTATATCGGGAGACCGGTCTATATGGCAGCTATATCCAAATATGGTCCGATCTGGACGATGTTTGACACAAAGGTGTTGGTTGAGGTCTATCAAAACGCCCTTTTTCAAATTTCATCAAAATAGGATGAAAATGCTCCTTTTATAGGCTCAATACTCTATATCGGGAGATCGGTCTATACGGCAGCTATATACAAATATGGTCCGGTCTGGACGATATTCAACAAAATGATTTAGAGAGGTACCAAAACTCGCTATGCCAAATTTCATCGTAAAATGGATGAAAAATTCTCCTTTTATTGGCTCATTAAACTATATCGGGAGATCGGTCTATATGGCAGCTATATCCAAATCTGAACCAATCTGGGCCATATTTATGAGGGGTGTCGAAGGGCCTAACACAACTCACTGTCCCAAATTTCGGCGACATCGGACAATAAATGCGCCTTTTATGGGCCCAAGAGATTAAATCGAGAGATCGGTCAATATGGCAGCTATATTCAAACCTGAACCGATCTGAGCGAAATTGAAAAATAATATTGAAGAGCCCAACACAACTCAATGTCCCAAATTTCAGCTAAATCGGAAAATAAATGCGCCTTTTATGGGCCCAAAACCTTAAATTGATAGATCGTTCTATATGGCAGCTACATCCAAAATTGGACCGATCTGTGCCATATAGCAGAAAGATGTCGAAGAGCCTAACACAACTCACTGTCCCAAATTTCGGCGACATTGGACAATAAATGCGCCTTTTATGAGCCCAAAATCTTAAATGGAGAGATCGGTCTGTATGGCAGCTATATCCAAATCTGAACCGATCTGAGCGAAATTGAAGAATAATATTGAAGAGCCCAACACAACTCACTGCCTGAAATTTCAGCGACATCGGACAATATATGCGTCTTTTATGGCCCCAAAATCAAAAACCTAGATATCGGTCTATATGGCAGCTATATCCAAATCTAAACCGATCTGTGCCATATAGCAGAAAGATGTCGAAGAGCCTAACACAACTCACTGTCCCAAATTTCGTCAACATCGGACAATAAACGCGCCTTTTATGGGCCCAGGAGATAAAATCGAGAGATCGGTCTATATGGCATCTATATTCAAATCTGAACCGATCTGAGCGAAATTGAAGAAGAATATTGAAGAGCCCAACACAACTCACTGTCCCAAATTTCAGCAAAATCGGACAATAATTGCGCCTTTTATGGGCCCAAAACTTTAAATCGAGAGATCGGTCTAAATGACAGCTATATCCAAATCTAGACCGATCGGGGCCAAATTGAAGAAGGATGTCGTGTGGCCAAACACAACTCACTGTACCAAAATTCAGCAACATCGAATAATAAATGTAGCTTTTCTGGGCCTAAGACCCTAAATTGGCCGATCGATCTATAAGGGGGCTATATCAAAATTTGGTCCGATATAGCTCATCTTCGAACTTAACCTGCTTATGAACAAAAAGAGGATCTATGCAAAGTTTCAGCTCAATATCTCCATTTTTAAAGACTGTATCGCGATTTCAAAAGACAGACGGACGGACATGGCTAGATCGTCCTAAATTTTTACGCTGATCACGAATATACAATATATACTTTATAGGGTCGAAAAGGGATATTTCGATGTGTTGCAAACGGAATGACAAAATGAATATACCCTCATCCTTCGGTGGTGGGTATAAAAAGTTATTTTGTGGGTATTTACCCAATAAACACCCAAGCGTTGGGTATTTACCCGGTAGACACCCATCTCTAAGAATATGTATACTTTATGGGGTCCTTGATCAATATTTCGAGGTGTTACAAACGGAATGACTAGATTAGTATACCCCATCCTATGGTGGTGGGTATAAAAAATCGCTCTAATTTTGTTTTAAAAAAATTGGCATTTTTATACCCTTCACCATAGCGTATGTATTCATTAAGGCATTCCGTTTGTAATACAACGATCGATATCCATTTCCGACCCTACAAACAGTACAAAGTGTATTTCGGATCGTCGTAAAATTCTCAGACGACTTAGCGATGTCCGAGTGTCTGTCCGTAGGTGTGTCCTTCAGTTGCAATCACGCTACATCCTATAAAAATTAAGATAATGAGTTGAAATTTTCCTCAGACTCGTATTTCTTCCATTCGCAAGTTAAGTTCTTGAATGAGCCAAATCGGACTATATATTGATATAGCTGCCATATAGACCGATCTGGCGATTTAGGGTATTAAGCCCATAAAAGCCGCATTTTTTTTTTTGTCCGATTTCACTGAAATTTAAAACAGACATCCGACCCGAATGTGGTGTATATCGGGCCAAATTTTCTTATAGCTGCCCCATCTGTCTATATAGGGTCTTAAATCCATAACAGGCGCACTTAAATGGTGAAAGGTGAAATCTTTATTTGAATTGATAGTACGGTCTATTTAATTTAATGTTTGAAACTTATTGGGTTGCCCAAAAAGTAATTGCGAATTTTTCATATAGTCGGCGTTGACAAATTGTTTTACAGCTTGTGACTCTGTAATTGCATTCTTTCTTCCGTCAGTTATCAGCTGTTACTTTTAGCTTGCTTTAGAAAAAAAGTGTAAAAAAAGTATATTTGATTAAAGTTCATTCTAAGTTTTATTGAAAATGCATTTACTTTCTTTTAAAAAATCCGCAATTACCTTTTGGGCAACCCAATATTTCATACAAATATCGGCCGTGACAGCGCCTTAAATGGTTCATCCGCTTAGTTCAGTTTTTGCATGCTCTTTCCAAAATTCGGCCGGTATTTCACAGCCAATGACCGGTCCTGAACGTGAAATAATATTCTCACCGAAATCGCAGCTCAATAAGTACATTGTTATGTGCGCTGTGTGGCATGTGGCACCGTCTTGGTGAAACCACATGTCATGCAAGTCAAGCTCTTGCATTTTGAGCAAAAAAAGTTGAATATCATCTCACTGTAGCGTTCACCATTCACTGTTACGTTACGATTCGCATTATCGTTGAAGAAGTACGGTCCAATGATGCCACCAGCCCATAAACCGCACCAAACTGTAGCATTTTCTGGATGCATTGGTAACTCTTGCAATGCTTAATCGACAATTCTGCTTATTTACGTATCCATTGAGTCAAAAATGAGATTCGTCGCTGAAGAAGAAGAAGCGTTCGATGAACTTTCTTAACAAAACACCCATTTTGATGATAAAATTCAAATATCTGCAAGCGTTGTTCGTTTGTAAGACGATTCATGGTGAAATTATAGACCAAACGGAAAATGATGGACAGTGAAACAGAACACAAAACGTGCGTGAGCTTTTTAAACCAGTGTTGCCAAAAGGATAATAGCTAAAAAATCGCCCTTTATATATAGATATTAGACTCCTTCTCAATTTTGAGATTATTCCAAAATTAAATTACATTTTAAAGAACTTTGTTGAACATTTGTACTCCCCGATTCGATTCTTTATGCAGCGTGTCGTTAGCTTTGGTCCAAAGGTAGCCAAAACAATTTGGGGCGTCATCAAATTAATTGGCATTTTGGCATTAGCATCAAACCAAGTGGGGCGACATGAGAATTTTCAACAGGTGACTGACTAGTTTTCTATTTCAAATTGTTTCAAATAAATTTAATTTCCTTCTAAATGTAGATAAAAATACCCTACAGATTTTATTAGTTGCCAAATTGGTTCCCCAACCCTCAACAGCTGATTGAGTTGATTGGTGAAATATGAAGGCCATGCTTTTATGTCATGAAATCAAATCGAAATTCTAGAAAAACTCTAAACTAAAATGGACAATCTAAGACAGAAGAGACTACGATGAGATTCAATTCCATAACCATTCGCTAAAACGTTTCTTTTGTTCTCACCCTCTAGCCATTACCTATATGAAACGCTTGGAATCTCTCAATCTATCGAAAAATAATCTAAAACGTGTACCTCTGCATATTTGTGAATGCACTCGCCTCAATGAGCTGAATATCACGGATAACACTGAAATATGGCACATTCCGGAAAGGGTATCCTATATGCCTTCACTGCAAATGCTTTCAGCAGATCGTAAGACTGGACATTTTAAAAATAAAAAATACACTTCATTCAATTGTTCATAATTTTTTTAGGTTGCTCCTTAATTTACCTGCCAGTGGCCTTGGCCAAATTCCTTGACTATCTAAGGATATTCAATAATGCTGCAATTAATCACATACCCATCATATATGAGAAATTCTATCAGAACTATTTTGAGACACCGAACAAAGCGCCACATATGTAAGTACATATAGAAAAAATCAAAAATATATGTTATAATAAATAAAAACGTTCGCAAGTTCACCCAGATCGCAGAAGAAACGGCTCCCTGCAGACTCGCACATGAACATAACAAGTGCTCGATAGTCTCCTCCTCATCTTGGCACCTCCTGCAGAAGCCATTATGCGGTATTTCCATGCGCGCAGCCTTGCGACCTATGACACAGTGTCCGGTTATGACCCCTGTTAAGGTACACATCGACCTTTTATCGAACGCCAGCAACTCCTTCGCCCTCCACGGTCGATGGCAGGTCAGAGCGCCCTAGTGGTCCTGTAATCATCCGCCGAGTCCCATCTCGCCACCAATGCCTATCTGGCCATCTCTTCTACTGTGTTGCGTAGCTCGACAAACGTCACGTAGATAAGAACAGTGGCTGGTTCGCCAAACGCAGACGAACACAGCATTCGTCCCTCAATGAGAACTCATGTCAGCGTTACATCGTGAACCCGGAGCTTATCCAGGGACTCTAAACAATCCGCCATGCATCTCCGCCTAACCATCCTCGACCCCAAGGCATAAATCACATAAATCCTGAATTTTGAGGGCGGTTAATCCCTTACCAGAATTTCTCTTGCGGCTACTATAATGGCACAGACCTCTACCTGAAAGACCGTACACTCCTCCCAGAGACATATTGACATTGAATGCGTCGGAATAGACCCCCAATCCAGTCCCTGACTCCATCTTGGAGCCATTGGTGAAGATCGAGGTCTCATCCTCCACAAACACAGCATTCGCCTTCCATTCATCCTTCCCAGAAAAACGAATCCTGAAAGTTCTTATCTTAGTCGGTACTGGTGCCAGGTAGTCGCAGATCCTTCTCAGTATACCTTCCGCATCCAAAACACCCAGAATCGAAATGTGGCCGCAACCGTCCTGTTTTAGCACGCCGAGCTCCCTCAGCCTAAGCGCGACCTTGGCGACGCAGTTTCGAATATAGACCTCAATGGGCTGCATATTCAGCATCCCCTCCAGGCCTGCCTGCGCTGCGGACCTCAGTGCCCCTATGACCTCGGCACAGGTCAGTCTCTGGACCTACTCGAACTTCCTCGTAAATGCCCTCTTCCTAACGGCCTTCCACCACACTAGTGCTCCATAGGTTAGCACTGGTCTCACGATGGCACTATACATCCATTAAATCATCTTGGGGAGTACCTCAAATTCCTACCGAACATCCTCCTGCAGGATTAAAAAGCGCATAGTGCCTAACGTCTTCTTTTCTCGGTATTCCAGGCAGTTTCGAATCGAGGACTATACCAAGGTATTCCGCCTACTTCGACAGCCGCAGGGTAACCCAGTGCAAAGACGAGAGTATGAACTCCGGTATCTTTTATTTAAGAGTAACGAGCACTAGCTCTGTCTTCTTTGGGTCGATCCTCAACCCATATTTGGTAGCCCATCGCGACAATCTCCTCAGTGACCCTACAATGATATTCCGCCTCCTTCGATAGCCGCAGGGTAACCCCGTCCAAGGACGGGAGTCTGAACTCCGATATCTTTTATTAAAGAGTGAAGAGCACTAGCTCTGTCTTCCTTGGGTTGGTCCTCAGCCCATTTTTGGTAGCTCATCGCGACAATCTTCTCAGTGACCCTACCATGATGTTGCTGATCGTCGACAGAAACCTGCCTCGGACCAGCAGCAGGACGTCGTGCTCGTAAGCGATTATCCTCGTGCAATCCCCAACGAAATCCAACAGGATTTCACCAATCACAAAATTCCGTATAATCGGCGCAAACCGTTCCTCTGGTCAACCGCCTTCTGACCACACTATCTCCCAGGTGGGAGATTATGGGATGAATCCCCGTGCGGTCCAGTGCGGCCCCTATCGATCCTATCTCCACATTATTGAAGGCCCCTCAATATCAAAGAAGACCGTCAAAGTGTACTTCTTCTGTCGGAGAGACGTCTCGATCTCCTGTACCACCTCGTCAAGGGTCGTCTTGTTCTGCGGGGTCCAATCGTATCCACCCTCCTCCATGGATCGCATTTGTCAAATTCTTTGCCCGGTAGCTCTTTATGGACAAACATAGGATAACGAATAAGAATTGCTATGCTATTGGAGCTATATAAGGTTATGAACCGATTCGGGCCACACTTGGATTGGATATTGGAAACCACAGTAGATGCCATTGTTCAAAATTTCAAACAAATCGGATAAGGATTGCACCCTCTAAGGGCTAAAGAAATAAAACCAGGAACAATCTCTCCCGAATTGGTCTCGATGATAGATAATCCAAGACCCTCCTCAGCCTACCTCCTGCATCCACGGCCCGAAGAATGCAGCAGTGGCCGTTTCCCCCTTCTCTCTTCATGCTAAGTTCCGTCAGCCTAGGCGCTACCTTAGCGGCACGGACCTGAATATATACCTCATAAAATTATAAATTCAGCATCTCCTCCAGACCCGCCTACGGTGTGAATCTTAACTCACCCGTGAGTCTCAGTACCTTTCGTAGTTCATTGCTCCGTGTACTCTTCTTCACAGCCTTTCACCACACAGTGCTTCATATGTCAGAACTGGTCTCACAATGGCCGTGTACATCCAGTATACCATATTCGGGGTAACTCCACATCCGAAGGAAGTTCGGCAGGAAGTGGGGAAGGGCGCACAACGCCTTTCGTTACCTATCCTCCGTATTTCTTTCCAGGACAGTTTCGAATCGAGGACTACATATTTCATTTCCCTTGACACTTTTGCAGATGGGACCCATCCAAAGGCGGGAGTGTAAAATCCGATATCTTACATCTCCGAGTGAAGAGCACCAACCCCATCTTTCTTGGGTTACTTTTTTCCTGCCTTGGGGATAAATACCACCATTCGCACCTACCAGCCGATTAAATCGGCCGGACCAGACGGGATCACCCCGGCACTGTCGCATAAATCTCTTGGGGTCACTCTGCCATGGCTGGAACTGATTTTCAGGTGGTCTTCTTTATATAAACAAGTTAGAGCGTGCTAAGTTCGGCCAGCCCGAATCTTATATACCCTCCACCATGAATCACATTTGTCGAGTTCTATGCGCAGTATCTCTTCTTAGGTAAACAAAGAATATTAAATAAGAACTGTTGTGCTATGGGAGCTATATCAAGTTATAGTCCGATTCGGATCATAAATAAATGCTGAACATTGTAGAAGTCATTGTGGAATATTTCAGTTCATTCGGATAAGATTTGCCCCTTGTAGGGGCTCAAGAAGCAAAATCGGAAGATCGGGTTATATGGGAGCTGTATCAAGCTATTGATCGGTTCAGACCATGTTACACACGTACATTGAAGGTCATGAGAGAAGCTGTTGTACAAATTTTCTACCAAATCGGATGAGAATTGCGCCCTCTAGAGGCTCAAGAAGTCTAGATCCCAGATCGGTTTATATGGCAGCTATAACAGGTTAAGTACGGATTTGCTCCATACTTAACACAGTTATTGGAAGTCATAACAAAACACCTCATGCAAAATTTCAGCCTAATCGGATGAGAATTGCGCGCTCTATGGGCTCAAGAAGTCTAGATCCAAGATCGGTTTATATGATAGCTATACCAGATTATGAACCGATTTGAATTATACTTAACATGGTTGTTGGAAGTGACACCAAAACACTACGTGCAAAATTTCAGTCAAATCGGATAAGAATTGCGCCCTCTAGAGGCTCAAGAAGTCAAGACCCAAGATCGGTTTATATGGAAGCTATATAAAAACATGGACCGATTTGAATCATACTTAACGCATTTGTTTAAAGTGATACCATTACACCTCATGCAAAATTTCAGTCAAATCGGATAAGAACTGCGCCCTCTAGAGGCTCAAGAAGTCAAGGCCCAAGATCCGTTTATATGGCAGCTATATCAAAACATGGACCGATTTGGCCCATTTACAATCCCAACCGACCTACACTAACAAAACGTATTTATGCAAAATTTCAAGCGGCTAGCTTTACTACGTTTTTTAATATCTGAAGGGGGAGCGGACTCTCCCCCTTACCCTTATTTTCAGAAACTCCCGATCTTGGAGACGGGTGGTGCGATTGAAGCGAAATTTTGTGTGCTCTCTTATAGTAATCTAAAAACAAAAAATTGGTATCTAAATTTCGGATAGGGTGCCTAGGGGGGACGCCCCACCCCAAAACCTGCCAAATATATGTATAGACCAATCAAGACAATATGAGACTTAAATGAAAGGTATTTTAGAGTAGAATACGAATCTGATACCCAAATGTGGGACCAAGTGTTTGGGGGACCACCCCAAAACACCCCTAAATCAGACATATTTTCCGACCATGGCAATGTGGGACTCAACTGAAAGGTATTTACGAGTAGAATACGAATCTGATATCAAAATGTGCGACCAAGTGTTGGGGGTCCGTCACTCCCTAAAAACAACCCCAAACAGGACTTATTTACTGACCATCGCAATATGGGGCTTAAATAGAAGGTATTTGAGTGAAGAAAATGATATCCAAATGTGGAATCAATTGTTTTGGGCGCCGCCCCTCACCATAAACACCCCCCCTAAAACCAAGGTTCAGCTAGTTAAACATAAAAATTAAAAATAGTTGTAATGATATAAATTTTTAAATTTAAAAAATTATAATTTCCCCTCTTCTTTTCTCTAGTTCTGTTACACACAAGGACTTCTTCTGGGTGGTCGAAAAGGAGACCTTCAAGAAACTGTTGTTGCCCATTGGTACTCGTAAAATATTTCCCGTGGACAAAAAGGATAATGAAGTAACGCTCTACGATGATTGTCTGAAAGCACTGGAGTTTTACAATCGCAATTCGCCATTTTATGAGATTAAAGCCTTAAAATCTTTTCTACCAGAGAAATGTATGGTCGATCATTTGCGTAATGGACCCTTGGCAAGATGTACAGTGTTTAAATGTTCCAATCCTTTATTTACTACCTACTATTTTATGGTAGTTAAGAGGTAAGTAAGCAATAAGAGAGTAAAGGAGACGTTTTTTAACTCTTTCTCTCTCTCCTTCCTGGTCTGTAGAAGAGGCAGCACTTCCCGCCAAATATTCACCTGCTATTTCTGCACACGATACTGCGCCAATGTCTGGCTTAATGACAACAACAAAAAGTACTATTGTGTTGATTGGGAAGTATGTGATGATTGAAGTGATGAGATAAGATGATATCAAAAAAAATTCCTGTCTATCCTTTTTAGCCCTTAACAATGATTTTATAGTTGAACAACTTTGTTTTACAAAATGTTTAAGTTTATTCTTTAAGCACTTAGTTTGTATAAATATAATAATTTAACAAAATTGTTAATAGGTTTGTAACTATTAGTTTAGTAGAATTTATTAAATACAGTCTTTTTTAACTCTTTACAATATGAAAGTCTTAGTTAGCGGGGTATTGTACATCATTTTACGCTGGTTTGTCCCATAAGGTCTTCTTGCACATGTGTATGTTGATCTAATAGG
Organism: Stomoxys calcitrans; assembly: GCF_963082655.1. Taxonomy (NCBI): domain Eukaryota; kingdom Metazoa; phylum Arthropoda; class Insecta; order Diptera; family Muscidae; genus Stomoxys; species Stomoxys calcitrans. The sequence continues at coordinate 44,547,908 of NC_081556.1, read as the reverse complement.
CAATTTGTTGCTTTGGGATAGCTGGTCTGGCAGTCGACACCTTTTTGGCCCATATGCCACGCATCCACATAGGCGGCATCCATATTGTGATGAGGTCTGTAAGGAGAGAAAATGAGAATGCATTGTTGAAGTTGAGCAAATTATAAAATGGCCTCACATAAAAAATGTCAAATGAAATTTTATGCTAAAAACAAAATTGAAAAGAAAATTTTTATAATATCAAAATTTGTATAAAAAATTTTAAAACATAGCAATAGCAATCTGATGAGCCCTCCGGCAAAGGATGAAATCGCAATCATTGCAGCCCGCCTCCATTTAACACACCACATAGGTGAAACGCTTGGAAGGGATTTTGTTGTTTTGCTTTTCTATTTGAAATAAAAGGAAAAACAAGTAAAAAGGCGGTCTATATGGCAGCTATATCCAAATCTGAACTGATCAGGGCCAAATTGAAGAAAGAAGTCGAAGGGCCTAAGACAACTCACTGTCCCAACTTTCAGCAAAATCGTATATTAAATGCGCCTTTTATGGGCCCAAAATCTCAAATCGAGAGATCGGTCTATATGGCAGCTATACCCAAATCTGGGCCGATCTGTGCCATATTGCAGAAGTATATTGAGGGGCCTAACTTAACTCACTGTCCCAAATTTCAGCAAAATCGGATATTAAGTGCGCCTTTTATGGGCCCAAAATCTCAAATCGAGAGATCGGTCTATATGGTAGCTATATCCAAATCTGGACCGATATGGGACAAATTGAAGAAGGATGTCGAAGAGCCTATCACAACTCACTGTGCCAAATTTCAGAAAAATCGGATGGTAAATATGGCTTTTATGGGTCTAAGACCCTAAATCGGCGGATCGGTCTATATGGCAGCTATATCCAAATCTGAAACAATCGGAGCGAAATTGACGAAGGATATCGAAGGGCCTAACACAACTCACTGTCCCAAATTTCAGAAAAATCAGATAACAAATGTGGCTTTTATGGACCTAAGACCCCAAATCGCCGGATCGGTCTATATGGGGGCTATATCAAGATATAGTCCGATATAGCCCTTCTTCGAACTTAACCTGCTTATGGACAAAAAAAGAATCTGTGCAAAATTTCAGCTCAATATCTCTATTTTTAATGACTGTAGCGTAATTTCAACAGACAGACGGACGGACATGGCTAGATCGTCTTCGATTTTTATGCTGATAAAGAATATATATACTTTATAGGGTCGGAAATGAATATTTCGATGTGTTGCTAACGGAATGACAAAATGAATATAACCCCATCTTTCGGTGGTGGGTATAAAAATTAAAAACAGCAAAAGCTATCCGATGAGCCCTACGCCAATGGACGAAATCGCGATCACTGCTGCCCGCCCCCTATACATTTAAAACACCACATAGCTGATACTCTTTGAAAGGTTTTTGTTGTTTTGGTTTTCTATTTGAAATAGTAGCAAAAAATAAAGACCATTTGCGTAAGCTGTATGAATCCAATAACAAAATGCAATAATTTGGTGATGAAACAAAAGAACCGCAAAACGAATGAATGCATGAACAGCATATCGGCAAATATGTAGCTGCAATATGCCCATACAAAAAGTTATTCTATGACTATCAATGATTGTCTGGATAACAAGATTTGGCTTTGTGTGTGCTTTTGATCTTGCATGTTGGCAGCTGGTTTTTTGATTTTTTCTTACCGCGCACAAGCAAGGATTGACAAGACCCAAAGTTTCAATCGAAGGGCACGCTTCTACTAATGCACTGCTCACAAATTAATGGGTAGTTGGAAGCATGTAATCTTTTAGTGGCAACACAATCTGATGAGCTTTGTGGCAAAGGACGAAATCGCGGTCGTTATAGCCCGTTCCCACATAGCTGAGACTCCTTGAAGAGTTTTTGTTATTTTACTTTTCTATTTAAAATAGAGGCAAACAAAACAAGTAAAAGCGTGCTAAGTTCGGCCGGACCGAATCTTGGAAACCCACCACCATGGATTCTGCTAAAATATGGAAGCCATATCTGATAATAGACCGACATGAACCTTACTTGGCATAGTTGTTGAGAGTCATAACAGAACATCGTATGCAAAATGTCAGCCAAATCGGAAAAAAATCGCGGCTTGTATGGGCTCAAAAACTCCAATCGAGAGATCGTTTTAAATGGGAGCTATACCAGGTTCTTCACCGATTTGAACCGTACTTGCTACAGTGGTTGGAAGTCATAATTTCAGCCAAATCGGACAAAAATTGCGGCTTCCAGGGGCTCAAGAAGTCAAATCGGGAGATCGCATTTACCGCACAATTGTTGGAAGTCATAACAGAACACTACATGCAAAAAAGAAGTCAAATCGGGAGATCGGTTTATATGGGAGCAATATCAGGTTATACACAGATTTGAACCGTACTTGGCACAGTTATTGGAAGTCATAACAGAACACTACATGCAAAATTTCAACCAAACCGGACAAAAAATTTTGGCTTCCTGTGGCGCAGGAAGTCTAATCGGGCGATCGGTTTATATGGGAACTATATCAGGTCATAGACCGATTTAGACCATACTTAGTACAGGTGTTTGAAAATCACTACAGAACTCTATGTGTAAAATTTCAGCCAAATCGGACAAAAATTGTGGCTTTCAGTGGCGCAGGAAGTCAAATCGGGAGATAGGTTTATATGGGAGCTATATATGGTTATAGACGGATTTGGGCCGTACTCGGCACAGTTGTTGGAAGTCGTAACAGAACACAAAGTGCAAAATTTCTGCAAAAAAGATGCGGTTTCCAGGGGCTTAAGAAGTCAAATCGGGAGATCGGTTTATATGGGAGATATATATGGTTATAGGCCGATTTGGACCGTACTCAGCACATTTATTGGAAGTCGTAACAGAACACAAAGTGCAAAATTTCTGCAAAATCGGATAAAATTGCGGTTTCCAGTGGCTTAAGAAGTCCAATCAGGAGATCGGTTTATATGGGAGCTATATCTAAATCTGAACCAATATAGCCCATTTGCAATCTCCAATGACCTACATCAATACTAAGGATATGTGCAAAATTTCAAGCGGCTAGCTTTACGCATTCGACCGCTATCGTGATTTCGACAGACGGACGGACGTTACATGGCTAGATCGATTCAGAACGTCGAAACGATCCAGAATATATATACTCTATGAGGTCGCAGATCAATATTTCGTGGTGTTACAAACGGAATGACTAGATTAGTATACCCCCATCCTATGGTGACAGGTATAAAAAAGTAATCATAATGTGACACACTAACTTAATACCATACTTAAGACGAAATTTCAATAAAATTTTCTTTAAAAATATCTCTTAAGGCAAAATTTCAACAATTTTTGCTTTAAGAAAGAAGAACAGAAAATTTTCCGTAATTAAACTTCTGACTTCAAACTGGACTTTACCCTATCAAAAAATAAAAAAAAACGTCTTTTTTATGCTACACTTTCCGCCAAATGGAAGAGACACAACATAAATTCAAACCAAATGAATCACCTTTTCGTGTAACAACTCGTCTTTTACTGTAAACTAAGCATTTTTGGCTTTAAATAAATTTTGTATATTTTCGGAAAAAAGCTATCCTTTACCGCAGGCAAAATTCATAAAAGCTTTGCCATAACCGAAATCATCAAAATGTTGCACAGTAACTAGAAATGTTCAATGGTGGAGAGTAATGTTGCACAGTAACTACAAAAAATGCTATTTCACCAATTAGACAGATTTGTTTGCCGTAGAGATATTCCAAACCTTGCATTTTCTTACGTGTATAGGGTATTGACCAACATTCTCAAAAATGTGTAAAAAAAAAATTCTTAAACTTACCTCAAAAATCGATGCAATAACTCTGAATATAGTCCCTGATGGACATGGATCTGAGCATTTTCACATATAGCCTTCAGCAAACACTGACGACCATTTTGCTGCCTTCGATCCATTAACTGTTCGGCAAAAGCATAGAGAAACTCTTGCGCCTCATCAGTGTGCAATATATCGGTACCACCATTTGAGGCAAAGTTGCGACGATCCCATTTGTCCCACCAATATATGGGTTCTGGTGGTACCCCATACTGAAATTGTAAATTGTACGTCATGACTAATTGACGCCAAAGGCGATTGTCTTGCAAGTCAACGGGATATGTAATACCGCCCACAAACTGGAAAGGAAGAGAAAACAAATAAAATTAAAATTTTATACAATCTAAAATGCAATAAGTTCGGCCTGGCCGAACTTGGGAAACCCACCACCTCGGCTTTACATATGTAAATCACCTTTCGTTATAATTCGGGGAAAAATTCCGCATTTATCCACAGCAGCTATATCGAAATAGGGTCCCATTTTGACCCTATCGGCTCGGACGTCGAGTGGTCTAATAAATACATTTCACTGTTCCTGTTTGTAAAACAGAATATTGCTCTTTATGGTAGCTATATTCAAATAAAGACCGATCGGAACCATATAGAGCATGGATGTCGAAAACCCTAACATAGGTCACTATGCCAAATTACGGTGAAATCAGATTACAAATTCGCCTTTCATGGGCTCAATACCTTAAGATGGGAGATCGGTCTTTATGGCAGTAAATCCAAATATAGACCGATGGGAACGTATTAAACACGGATGTCGAAGGGCCTAACACAATTCACTTTGCCAAATTTAGCGAAATCGGGGTAGTAAACGCTGCTGTTATGGGCCCAAGGACTAAAATTCGGAAATCGGTATATATGGCAGCTATAGCCAAATATAAACCAATCAGAACCATATATGGCACGAATGTCGAGAAGCCTAAACTAGGCCACTGTGCCAAATTTCAGCGAAATCGGATAATAAATGCGCGTTTTATGGGTTCAAGACCTTAAATCGGGAAATGGGTCTAAAGGGCAGTTATATCCAAATATAGCCCGAACATGACCATACTCGCCACGAATGTCGAAGAGCCTAACGCAACACATTATGTCAAGTTTCAGCGAAATCGAATAATACATGTGGCTTTAATGGGCCTAAGACCTAAAATCGGAAGATCGGTATATATGGCAGCTAAATATATCCCAATATAGACCGATCTGAGCCGTATTGAACGCGGAAGTCAAAGAGCCTAACACAGCTCACCGCGCCAAATTTTCAGCGAAATGGGGTAATAAACGCCGGTATATATGGCAGCTATATACAAATCTGGTCAAATCTGAGCCATATTGAGCAGCAGTGTCGAGGGGCCTAACACAACTCACTGTGCCAAATTTCAGCGAAATCGAACAATAAATGCGCCTACTATAGGCCCAAAACCTTAAGTCGAGAGATCGCTATATATGTCACCTAAATTCAAATCTGGACTGATCTGGACGCGATGGAACGCGGATATCGAGTGGCCTAACAAAACTCACTATACCAAATTTCAACGAAATCGGAAAAGAAATGTGGCTCTAATAAGCCTAAGACCTCAAATCGGAAGTTTAGAATGGAATACTAGGCCCGTCCAAAAACTGGAGTCTAAAATCCGATAACTCATATTTCGGAGTGAAGAGGGCCAACTCTGTATTTGCAGGCGTCATCCTGAACTCATTTCTCTTAGCCCATCTCGACAGTTTTCCTAGTGACCTTTCCATAACCTCCCTAATAGTCGACAGATAATTGCTTCGCAGTACGAAGTCGTCCGCATATGCAGTAGTTCGGCATCGTCCGCCGATGCGATCATTCTCACGCCATACCTCTTGAGATCCAACAAAATTTGGCTCATCACTAGTTGGCAGAGAGTTGGTGCAAACACCCCTCCCAATGGCACTCCTCTTGTCATCCTCATTCTGACTACACTATCTCCGAAATCCGCGTTGACAATTCTGCCAAGCAGTAGAGATATTCGGTTGGACCCCGGCAGCCTAAAGTGGTGACTATCGACCCTATCGTGACATTTTATGTCGATCTAGCCATGTCCGTCCGTTTGTCTGTGGAAATTTTGCTCAAATACTTCTTATAAGTGTAGGTCGGTTGGGATTGTAAATGGGGCAAATCGGTCCATGTTTTGATATAGCTACCATATAAACCGATCTTGGGTCTTGACTTCTTGAGTCTCTAGAGGACGCAATTCTTATCCGATTGGAATGAAATTTTGCACGACGTGTTTTGTTATGATATCCAATAAATGTGTCAAGTATGGTTCAAATCGGTTTATAACCTGATATAGCTGTCATATAAACCGATCTTGGGTCTTGACATCTTGAGCCTCTAGAGTGCGCAATTCTTATCCGATTGGAATGAAATTTCGCACGACGTGTTTTATTATGATATCCAACAACTGTGCCAAGCACCGTTCAAATCGGTTTATAACCTGATATAGCTGTCATATAAACAGATCTGGGGACTTGACTTCTTGCGCTTCTAGAGGGCACAATTCTTATCCGATTGGAATAAAATTTTGCACGACGTGTTTTGTTATGATGTCCAACAACTGTGCCAAGTATGGTTCAAAACGGTTCATAATCTGATATAGCTGTCATATAAACAGATCTGGGGACTTGACTTCTTGCGCTTCTAGAGGGCGCAATTCCTATCCGATAGGGCTGAAATTTAGCATGACGTATTTTATTCTTACTTCCAACAACTGGGTCAAATAAGGATCAAATCGGTTTTTAACCTGATATAGCTGTCATATAAACCGATCTAGGATCTTGACATCTTGAGCCTCTTGAGGTCGCAATTATTATCCGATTTGCCTGAAATTTTGTATGACGGATCCTCTCATGACCATCAACCTACGTGTTTATTATGGTCTGAATCGATCTATAGGGCTCAATTCTTATTCGAATTGGCTGACATTTTACACAGGTCTCCAACATATAATTTAATTGTGGTCCAAAACGGACCATATCTTGATATCGCTCTAATAGCAGAGCAAATCTTTTCTTATATCCTTTTTTGCCTAAAAAGAGATGCCGGGAAAAGAACTCGACAAATGCGATCCGGCCCGGTCGAACTTAGCACGCTTTTACTTGTTTTGTATTGTCAATTGCTTCGTTTTAAGGCCTGGGTTTGCTCTCGTAAACATGCAAACATCATGAGATCATGAGTTCAAATCACGCGGCGGCAAAATTAACAAAATTGATCTATAGGATAATAGTAGAGAGTGACAGAGAAAGAAACCCAAGAGCAAAGCAGTAAAGCAACAAGACAAGCAGCGCGAGCCGAACAATAGAAAATACAAAACACAACCACGCTGAAGCACATGTGGTGACTGAATCAATGGTTTTCTGCCTTACTAATGGATATATTGTTGTCGTTGTTGTTATGTGTTGACTTGCAAAGAGTGACATTCAACAACAAATCTGTACTCCCGGTCGTTGAGATTCAAAATAAATTGTTGCAGGAAAATTAACAATTTTCGTAGTAGTTTTTTCAACAAAAATTGTTGTTTTTCAGCTGGGGGATTTGAATCTGGCTGAGCAAGAACTTAATCTTGTATGCTATTTTGACAACTAACTCAGCAAAAGAATTTGTTGAAAATCCACAAAATTTCAATAATCAAATTTCTACAAACCTACTTCAACAAATAATGTCTTCAGTGGTTAATTTCGTTGGGAATTTAAAGTTTCAAATACAAATTTGGTGGTTGACTTTTTCTCAAAGTTATTTTTTTTTTCTGTGTAGGAAGTATGAGAGCAAAATTTCAAGCGGATGTAAATATTTATTTGTTTGACTGCTATCGTGATTTCCACAGACAGACGGACGGACATGGCTAGATCGGCTTAGAATATAAAGAACATATATAAACATATATGGGGCTCTATGGGATCCCAGATCAATACATTTCGATACATTTCAAACGGAATGACTAGATAAGTATAGCCCCCATTCTATGGCAATGGGTATAAAAATTAGAAAATTCAAAAATTTACCTTTAGCACTCCCGAATTTGTGAATAGTATAAAACGTTTTTTGCGCCGATGTTCTTTCCAATCCGTTAAGTTGACATCAACATCATTTAGGTTCAACGATTCGTGGGCTATGACAACAAGTGGCAAAGTTATAACGCAGATCAAAGAATATGTACTGGAAATATAAAAAAAAAATATTAAATTGGAGAAACAGAGATACGGACTAAGAATCTATACTGTCGAATTGTAATTGTAAAGGCTTTATATACAAATCTTAACGTTATTGTCATTAAAATTCATATTTAAATGTTTCATGCCAAATATCATGCATTTGAATGCCACACTATCTCGATTGGTCTACATGACCTGACTTGATGTTTTTTAATGGGGTCCCCCCAAAATTTGGAGTGAAATTCTTATCCAACTCTCACCGGAGGCCACCGTAGCGCGGAGGTTAGTATATCCGCCTATGGGTTGGAATCTTTGCGAATCCTATGGGTTGGAATCCCTCCTAATGCTGGCGAGATTTGTGAGGTACTATGCCATGTTAAAAATTATCCTCAATGAGGATAAAAAGGAGGCCCCTTTTCACCAGGGCCTCTTATCGACCCAGGTAGAACGACGTATTCGTGTTGTTCTCAAATGTATATGATCCTTCTTTCGTCACAGATGTGTGGTATTTTTCTACGCAATTGTAATAGATTCTTCTATTGAGGTGACCTGACAACAAACTTTTCAGCAGGCTGACTGTTGTTGTTGTTGTAGCAGTTTATTGTGTTCTATCTTTCGTCTGCTTGATTCTATTGAGTGTCAAGACTCAGGAACTCTGCGGCTAAGATGGGGTGTGTCCACAGGGATCTGGATCTGAGTCGAGTGGATCTGGCCTTGCAGTTAAACAGGTGACGTATATCGTGCGGTCCCTAGTTACAATCGGGACATACATCTTGCACGTCGGTATCAATCCTTGCTCTGAAGGAATTGAGGCGGCTGCATCTGCCGGAACGTAATTTAGCCAGAACCACTCTGGTTTGCCGGGGGAGGTCGATTTCTTCGGGTACAATGGGTGGCGGTCGTTCTCCAAGGACAACATTCACCCGGTAGCCATTTACCGCATCTGCTACCTTGTCTGCATGAATGTTGTTTAGACCCGCTTGATATGCCGCTTGATCTAGATGTTCTCTCTTGTAGCGCTGAACCTCACACTCTGGATCATGTAGATCAACCTTAAGGCTTCTGGGCGGTGAATATCTATCCACCAGATGATGATTTGGATGGTCTCTGCGATAACAGCCCAAAAGGTATAGCTTAGACAGCATGTAGTTATGTCTTCGCACTGGTAGGATCTTTGTCTCCTGATGGAAGTGGTTCACATGAGAACTGAGGAGACAGCCCGTCGCAGTTCGGAGGACGGCATTCTGACAGATCTGAATATTATTCCACTGTGTGTCACAAAGTTGACGAGACCACACTGGCGCTGCGTAATTTAGCACAGACCGGCCAATTGCTTTGTACGTGGTCAACAAGGTTTCTTTGTCTGCACCCCAAGTGTTGCCAGCAAGTGACTTGAAGACCTTGTTTCTACTTTTGACTTTATCGCAGATTGCTGTGGCATGTGAGGAGAATGTGTAAGAGCTGTCAAATGTGACGCCAAGTATTTTGGGACACTTGATGGTCGGAATCATTTCTCCATCGACCATAACAGTCAGCTCAGTATTCACCTCACGCGTATTTGTAGTGAACAGTGTGGCTGAAGATTTGGTGGCGGATATCTTCAGATTTCTCGCAGCGAAATATAAGGCAAGCTCGTTGAAGTAGACGTTCAACCTATCGCACATGTCATCAATGGGTGGGGGGCCTGATGCCATGATCGTACAATCGTCCGCATATGATACAATCTCTGTGCCGTCTGGAGGGGGTGGAATGGAGGATAGGTAGAGGTTAAACAGTGCCGGAGATATCACCCCACACTTTGGAGAACTCCCTGTTTCACTCTACGGTGTTTCGACTTCTTATCCGTAAATTCCAAAAATGACTGGCGACCACACAGATAATACGCGACCCATCGTTTCAGGCCTGGCTGGAGGGACGTGTTGGCGATGTCCTCAATGCCTTCGATAGGTCCAATGCCACGAGGACCGTCCTATCACATGGCCTGGGTTGATTGAAGCCACGGCAAATGTGTGTGGTGATGGCATGGCAAAGTTGTTGTTGTGCTATGCAGTCTCCGAAATCCATTGTGATGGTTGTTCATCGGCTCGGAGACCACGAATACGGCGAATGGCTCTCCTCCTTGCCCTGTCTCTCTCGCGATGCACAATAAATTGACGGTTGAACAACCTGGCGCATCTCTTCGGATCAGTCACGGTTATCTCGCCAAAAGTGACTGAGGTCCTGTCATCCCGTCTACCGGAGTTCGAGAGTGACTTAACAGTGGCCCACAGTTTGCCTACACCGGTGCCTAAGTTACATTGCTCCAAGTGTTCCAGCCACAAATTCCGCTTATGTTTGTTGACTACCCTGTTTATTTCCAGATTCAGCTCGCTGATTCTAGGGTTAGCGGGGTCCATAGCACGAATCTCATCACGCTCGTCTGCGAGCACCAATGCTTGCGCCAGGAAATTGGGTCGTACTTGGGGTATTTGACCGGCTGGTATAGAGCGAGCGGCTGCTGCGTTAATGATGTCTCGGAATTTCCTCTCGGCCACAAGACTGCTGTTTGAATATTGCAAACATTTTGCTATGACAGAAGAGCAGCTGATCTTATTACAACAAAATCAACTACTATCAGTTAGCAGGCAGCGTTTGCTATTAATAGCAGACTTTTTTCTATGAGTGGAGCTCAGTAGGAACTAAGGCGGCTGCATCTGCCACATTGTTTTAGAGCCACAGCTACTACCGGAGTAGTTCAAATTCTTCAGGTACTATGGACGATGGCAGAACGGCATTCACTTGGTAAATATTACCCTTTCAACTACAAAAACCTGCTCCATACTCTGCTTTATCTGCAGGCTCCCTCTTTTTTGTAGACCCAACCTGACGTCTTTGGGCGGTGGTTGCCTGCCCACTAGATGGCCGCTGCCGTAAAAGCCCATACGGTACTGCTTAGACTACATACGATACAATTGTGTCTTTGCACAGGAAGCATCATTAACTTTTGATGGAGCTTTGAGCTGAGGAGTCAGCTCAACAACATCAGCGTTGATGTTCTTGGAGCAGCATTCTGTCAGGTCTGGATCTTATTCCACTGCATGTCGCTTCACACTGGCGCTGCATAGTTCACAACGTGATGGCCACTTGTTTTGCGTGTACTCAACACTTCTTCTTCTTGTGGCTTCTTTGTCCACAACTCAAATGCTGCCGGTAAGTAACTGGAGAAGCTCGTTATTACTTTTGACTTTGGCACAAATTGCATTAATGTGTGCGGAGGATTTTCACAGACTGTCGAATGTAATATGTGACATACAGCCGCTATATATGTAGTAAAACATGTGACTGAAGATTTGGTGGTGCTAATCTTCAAATTTCTTGCATGTAGTCGTTTAACCTATAACAAATGTCTTCAACGCGAAGGCGTGAAGCCCTGAGGTTGTGGAATATAGGATAGGTGGAGATTAGACAGGGCCAGAGATATCGATCCACCCTGGAAAACCTCCTGTTTCACCTAACGGAGCTTCGACTTCTCACCCTTTTACTCCACATACGAATGACTGGTCATATCGAAAGCCTTCATTGGGCCCTATGGCATGGATTGACCTGGCAAATAAACGCCAGATGGGCAATACGATTCTTCCTGTCTGTACGATTTTCCCTTGCTCTAGTCCTTTATAGAATTTGGTAATGTTTAGGTATATATTCGAAGCTGTGCGGCTAAGGTAGCGCTTTGGCTGAGAAAACTTGGCATGCTGAGTGAAGGTGGACAGGGCCACTGCTCCATTCTAGAAGACATGGATGCAGGAGGTATGGCTGAGGAGGGTCTCAGACTATCTGTCTCCAAGACCGATTCGGAGTGGGTTGCTCCGGATGTATTTTCCCGGAAGGGAGGAGTGGGAGGCGGATTCTGTGTTTGAGTTAGATGAGACCTCAGTCTTCACGGAAAGCTCCAAGATGAAGGAGTCAGGCACAGGACCGGTGGGTTTACTCGGAGACAATTGACATGGGTATGTCAGTAAGACTGTCGGACGAGTGTATGATCTTTCAGGCAGAGGTCTGTGCCATTATGTTGCCCGTAAGGAGATCCGGACGAATACCTTGTACCCTTCGAATCTCGGGATATATATACATACGACATACTATCATAGACATACAATTTAGATGATGAGGTCGAAATGCGCAGCATAGTGTTTGAGTGCGCTGAACGGGCTTGCGGCCCCCTTTTGACATGGTCCAAGTTTGAAAATTATTTATATTCATATTTAAATCGCAAAAACTTTCATTAGAATCCTATATTTTCCCGTTTGATATACATTTGTGGCATAATTTTAGGGTGGGCCGATTCCCCTGGAATTGACCCAAACATTTTATATAATTTCAGTTTTCTACTCTCTAAAACCTCTCGTTTGTGTCCCATCTTGTCTCGTTCGATTCACATGTCAATTTAATGCATAAATTTGGGGTTGGGCGACGCGCCTGGTAATTGATCCCAAACTTTTATATAAGTTTCGTATTCTTCTCCGAAGTATGTACCGATCGGCTAACATATCTGGGGGTGATTTTTGAGATGAGACGGCCCCCTGGAACTTGATCCTAAATTTTTATATAAGTTTCGTATTCTACTTTGAATTACCTTTCATTTGGTAATTTTTATGTGGTTTTTGGGGGTGGGGCGGGCTCTCCAACAATTGGGGCCGAATTTTTATATCAAGTTCGTACTCTACTCTTAAATACCTCTCGTTTGATACCCGTATTATCCCAATTGGTAAATTTGTCCGTTTGGGTGGGTTTTGGGGTAGGGCGTCCCCCCGATTATTTGACCCCAGAGTTGTATACCAATTTTGTGTGTTTTGGTTTACCATAAGGTATACCAAATTTTGCTTAAATAGATGCATCCATCTCTGAGATTTGGGGTTTTTGAAAATTGTGGTTAACATGGGTTCCCGGACACTTTGGTGTTCTGGGAAATGAGATGGCGGGCGAGTATGCCAAGAGGGAATACTCCACGGCAATCCGATCTGCTGCAGGTCTCGCACACGTGATTTTTGTCAAACTACCGAACATAATAGAGCCATCTTCACAGCGAAGGCGGTGACAAGGTGAGAGTCTGTGGATGGTTGTTAGAATGCCAGGACACTATGGCCAGCTATTAACCGAAAGAGGACGAGGGTGTTGCTGGTCATCGATTAGAGGAATCATAACCGGACACGGTACGATAAGCCATATGGCCGCACGCATTGAAGTCCCGCATAATGGCTGCTGTGGACGATATCTTGATGAGGATGAGGAGGAGACGAGGGAACACCTCTTCTACGCATGTCCAAGTCTACCAGGACATAAGCTTTCCATCCTAGGGATGCGGTTCTTCTCCGTTCATGGCGAACTTGCAGATGTGTCACTGGGGAGTCTCCTCAGATACGTGGATTGGATGGGTTTGAATTGACGAGAGACATGATCGGATCTTTAACACACTGACATGCATGCGCGGGCGCAGATTACCGATGCTTTACACTTCATACTACGGGGAAGCACTCTTTTGATGGCGTGACGGATAGGCCCTTGCTCCCTATTCTATTCCTATATTTTCTGTACTTTTCATTCCCCATCTCTCCTTCGGATTTTTCACCAGGTCTTCCTTTTTCTTCTTTTTATACCCACCACAATAGGTATTGGTTGCCCAAAAAGTAATTGCGGATTTTTCATATAGTCGGCGTTGACAAATTTTTCACAGCTTGTGGCTCTGTAATTGCATTCTTTCTTCTGTCAGTTATCAGCTGTTACTTTTAGCTTGCTTTAGAAAAAAAGTGTAAAAAAAGTATATTTGATTTAAGTTCATTCTAAGTTTTATGAAAAATGCATTCACTTTCTTTTAAAAAATCCGCAATTACTTTTTGGGCAACCCAATATATTCAATTAGTCATTCCGTTTGCAACACATCGAAATATCCATTTCCGACTCTACAGATTATATTTATTTCTGATCGTCGTTAAATTCGACTACGATTTAACGATGTCCGTGTGTCTGTCCGTCCGTGTGTCCGTCAGTTGTAATAACGCCACAGTCTTTAACAAGTAAAAGCGTGCTAAGTTCGGCCGGGCCAAATCTACTACCCTCCACCATGGATAGCACTTGTCGAGTTCTTTCCCGACATCTCTTCTTAGGCAAAAAAGGATAAAAGAAAAGATTTGCTCAGCTATTAGAGCGATATCAAGACATGGTCCGGTTCGGACCACAATTAAATTATATGTTGGGGACCTGTGTAAAATGTCAGCCAATTCGAATAAGAATTGCGCCCTCTAGAGGCTCAAGAAGTCAATACCCAAGACCGGTTTATATGGCAGCTATATCAAGCTATAAACCGATTTGAACCATACTTGGCACAATTGTTGGATATCATAACAAAACACGTCGTGCAAAATTTCATTCCAATCGGATAAGAACTGCGCCCTCTAGAGGCTCAAGAAGTCAAGACCCAAAATCGGTTTATATGCCAGCTATATCAGGTTATTGACCGATTTGAACCTTATTTAGCACAGTTATTGGAAGTCATAGCAAAACATGTCGTGCAAAATTTCATTCCAATCGGATAAGAATTGCGACCTCTAGAGGCCCAAAAAGTCAAGATCCCAGATTGGTTTATACGGCAGCTACATCAAGTTATGAACCAATTAAAACCATATTTGGCACAACTATTGGAAGTCATAACAAAACACTTCTTGCAAAATTTCAGCCAAATCGGATAGGAATTGCTCCCTCTTGAGGCTCAAGAAGTCAAGATTAAAGATCGGTTTATATGGCAGCTATATTAAAACATGGACCGATATGACCCATTTACAATCCCAACCGACCTACACTAATAAGAATTCGTTCAAAATTTCAAGCGGTTAGCTTTACTCCTTCGAAAGTTGGCGTACGGAGAGATAGACAGACGGACGGACATGGCTAGATCGATTTAAAATGTCATGACGATCAAGAATATATATACTTTATGGGGTCTCAGAGGAATATTTCGAGGAGTTACAAACAGAATGACGAAATTAGTATACCCCCATCCTAGAGGTAGAGGGTATAAAAATAGAGGTATTGAGCTGTAACTTTGCACAGGTTCTTTCTTTGCCCATAGGCAGGTTAAGTTCGAAGATTGGATTCAATATAGCCCCCATATAGACCGATCTGCAGATTTAAGGTCTTAGGCCCATAATAGCCACTTTTATTATCCAATTTCGCAGAAATTTAGAACAATCAGCTGTCCTTCAATTTGGCTCAGATCAGTCCAGATTTGCCCAAAAAGTAATTGCGGATTTTTTACAAGAAAGTAAATGCATTTTTAATAAAACTTAGAATGAACTTTAATCAAATATACTTTTTTACACTTTTTTTCTAAAGCAAGCTAAAAGTAACAGCTGATAACTGACAGAAGAAAGAATGCAATTACAGAGTCACAAGCTGTGAAAAAATTTGTCAACGCCGACTATATGAAAAATCCGCAATTACTTTTTGGGCAACCCAATAGCTGCCATATAGACCGATCTCTTGATTTAAGGTCTTGGAGCCAAAAAAGGCGCATTTATTGTCCGATTTCGCTGATATTATGTACAGTGAGCTGTGTTAGACCTTTCGACATATTTTTTAATTTGGCCCAGATCCGTTCAGATTTGGATATAGCTGCCATATAGACCGATCTCTAGGTTTTAGTTCTTGGGCCCATAAAAAGAGCAATTATTCCCCGATTTTCATGAAATTTGACACAGTGACTTATGTCAGACTTTTCGACATCCGCATCCTATATGATTCAGATCAGTCTATAATTGGTTATAGCTTATTTTGATCCGAGAGTAAATATTTTGTTTCTCTTATAATCATACATTTTTTAATATTTTTTCCAGGACTTTCAAGTATTTTCTTTTTTAATTTGTGTTGTTCCCTTAATTTTAAATAATAAAATTTTTAATATTTTTTTTAAGAAATTTTCTGCATAGCAGACCATATGATATCTTCACATACACAACTTTCATTTTGCCAAAAGAAAAAATATTTTTCACTTTTAAAACGTTTTATGGAAAAGTAGAAGAAAAAATTCTAAACAGTTAAAATTTTTTTAATATACCGCTCGGCCGACTTTATTTTATGACGCTCCAATTAAGACTAAAGACAATACCAACATTTTTCTCCATAAAATAAAAATAACAGCCTATCTTCTGGGCGCAGCTTCTGTGCGTAGCCCAATATGCACGCGCCACAACTTGAAACAAAAAGCTAAGACGTGTCTCGATTCACGTGCTCCATTCAGTAAGAGTGCGTTAATTTTCGATTAACATCAATTTAAGTTCGACTATTTTTTTGCTAGTCAGAGAAATGAAACTTTTATGTGAATGACTTTTGAAAGTGGAAAGCATAGAACCAATGAACCTGATAACCTGTATCTGTGTATGTAATAATTAATTTTTTTATTAGCAAGTCTCCAAACCAAAGATGATGGAATTTATATTAAAAAAAAGGAGAACAAAATCAGAACAGGGTTTCCCAATGCTCCATGATCATTAGCAGTATAGGAATTTGATGTGCCCTGTAGGAAATTAGACTAGTCTTCAAAATCTGTGTCCGATGACACAACTATAAGGGCGGAAGTCGCACAAGGCCCGCCACAGGGGGGCATTTTTCGCCACTCCTATGATAGACCACCATAAATGACCTATTATGGATGTTTACTGAGATGGGATTTGAACCCGTCTGACGATGTTACAATACTTCTTAGGGGTAAGAAAGGGTATTGCATATGGCATATGACTGGTCTAGACCCAGGGGTCTCAATGTTAACCCATAGACGACCAAAATCTGCCTGTTCACAAGAAAGACGAAGGTGGACCAATTTGATGCACCAAGTTTCCTCAATAAAACGATTTCGATATCGGACAAGGTCAAATACTTAGGAGTGATCTTGGATAGAAAACTTAATTGGAAGTGTCACATTCAGGAGCGTACTGAGAAGGCTCACAGATGTTGGACACTATGTGGTCCGTCTATGGGACAATAATCCGAGTACAGCGGACTGGCTCTACAGAAGCGGGATAAGACCAATACTTACATACGCCTCAGTAGTTTGGTGGACTGCCATGGAGAAAAAGTGCAACGTTAGGACCATACAACAGGTTCAGAGAACATGTTGTGTTGGCATAGGCGGAGCGATGAGGACCACGCCCACTAGGGCACTGGAGACTATTCTAGATATCCGACCCATTGACATACAGATTGAATGTGAGGCAGCCACTGCGCTATGAGATTAAGGCAATGGGAGAATGGATTGAAGATGGGAGCAGCTCATACCATCGCGGTATAGGAAACCTGGTACGAATGAAAGAGGTTTCCGATCGGATACCTGAGACAATGTCGAGTGCGAGGTACTGCCTGAGACGACACTTGAGGTCGATTGCGTCTAGTGCGAGGCAATGCTACAAGTGGCGCAGTCTTGGATTGACGAAACCCAAGTATTGCCACCTGGAAGATGGCAATACATGGATGGATCAAAGCTAGAGCACAGAGTTAGCCTGGGGATCTACATTGAGAGCCCAGGGACTGATATCTGTTTTAAACTACCTGACCATAATACGGCCCTACAAGCGGCGATCACGGAATGCGTGAATACATCGAGTATGAACATCTTTATGGACAGTAAAATGGCCATAAGGGCAATAACAACCAGGACGGTAAGACCACGAACAGTCTTGCAGTGTAAGAAGGAGATTAATGCCATCTCTGAGGATGGCAAAATCCGCATCGTTTGGCTGCCGGGCCATAACGGAGTAAGGGGAAATGAAAGGGCAGACGATTTGGCGGTGAAGGCCAGAGGACTGCCGTCAATAAACTTGGTTAACCCGAAGCCTATCGGGCCGATGTAGTCCGAGTTAAGGGAGTGGGCGACGAATGTACATGCAACATTGTGGAACAGCGAAACGATCGGTAGGACGGCGAAAATTCTATGGGGGGATCCAGATAGTGAGAAGTCGAGGCTATTACTGAAAGGGAGCAAGAAGGAAGTCAGTATAGCTATTGGCGGTGAAGGCCAGAGGACTGCCGTCAATAAACTTGGTTAACCCGAAGCCTTTCGGGTCGACGCAGTCCGAGTTAAGGGCGTGGGCGACGAATGCGCATGCAAAATTGTGGAACAGCGAAACGGTCGGTAGGACGGCAAAAATCCTATGGGAGATCCAGATCGTGCGAACACGAGGCTATTACTGAAAGGAAGCAAGAGAAGATCAGTATAGCTATTGGTATCATAACGGGACACACAGGACTACGAGCTCACTTATATAAAATCGATGCGGCAAGTGATAGCATGTGGAGGGTATGCGGGGATGATGATGAGACGTTGGAGCATTTCCTTTGTCATTGACCGCGCACAACAAGCCGATTACTGGCTTAGGTGTATGTCCATAGTGGCATGGGGCGGATTAATATTTGCACCCTCTTTTCAACCTAACCTAAGCTAACCAACCTACATACGCCTCAGTAGTGTGGTGGACTGCTATGGAGAAAAGTGCAAAGTTAGGACCATACAACAAGTTCAGAGAACATTGACATACAGATTAAATGTGAGGCAGCCAATGCGGCTACGAGACTTAAGACTATGAGAGAATGGATTGAGGATGGGAGCAGCTCATACCATCGCGGTTTAATCGAGGCAACGGTATGAAACCTGTAAGGAATGAAAGAGGTTTCCGGCCGGATACCTGAGATGACACTTGAGGTCGAGTGCAAGGCAATGCTGCCAGCGGCACAGTCTTGGATTGACGGAACCCTAGTGTTGCTATCTGGAAGATCATCTTACATGGATGGAGCCAAGCTAGAGGACAGAGTGGGCCTGGGGGTCTACATTTAAACCCCAGGCAACTGACCATAATACGGTCCTTCAAGCGAAGAACCGGGCGATCACGGAATGCGTGAGGCGGTGTGGTGTTAACGCGAGGCCGTCGAGTATGAACATCTTTATGGACAGTAAAATGGACGGAAGGGCAATAATAACCAGGACATTAAGATCACGAACAGTCTTGGAATGTAAGAAGGAGATTAACGCCTTCTCTGAGGATGTCATGATCCCCATCGTATGGATGCCGGGCCATAGCGGAGTAATTGGAAATGAATCTGAATTTATTACCTGATTAGGCTGAAATTTTGACTATAATTTGTGTTGAGATCTACGATATCTAGCCGAATATGGTTCAAATCGGTCTTTGTCTCAGTATAGCCCCCTTACACATCGATCTCCCGATTTAAAACCTCAGACCCATAAAAACTGCACTTATTGCCCGATTTCACTGAAATTTAAGAGTGAGTTGTGTTAGGTTTCCATTCCGAGTGTGGTTGAGAACGGACCATTTTTGGTATAGCTCCTGTAAGGATCAATTTCACGAGTGAACGCCTTTCCCCGTAAATAGCGAATTTATAACGCAATTTTTTTTTAGCTATGTTAGACCCCGAATACGATGATGATCGGATCACATTTGAATGTGCCTGTCATATATATATATATAGATCTCCTGATTTCCGGTCTTGAACCCATATAAGATTTTGTTGAAATTTTTAAGAGTAATTTGTGGCGATTTGGGTTCAGTTCGGACCAAATGTCGATATAACTGCTGTAGGTTCAAAATGGTGAATTTTTCACAGTTGAATGTCGAGATAACAAACCTCGTTAAGCTCAAAATCCCATTCTGGTGTATAGGAGCGATCGCCGCAGGAACATTATGGCCATAATGTTCAAGACACCGATTACTTGCCTTGTTGCACCCCCCAGGACAAATGTCTAGCTACGCCAATGAGGGCATATGGGGATGACACGTTGGAGCGTTTCCTATGGCATTGCCGGCTGTCTAACAGACACCGGCACTTAGGTGGGGCCACAATACTAGACATGAACCGACTTAGGAGCGTGTTATGGAAAAAGATTTTTTTTTTAGATTACGTTTTAGTGTTTAGAGTGCACAACAAGCCGATTACTGGCTTAGGTATATGTCCATAGTGGCATTGGACAGATTTCTATCGGCACCCTCTTTTCAACCTAATAAACCATATGCTAACGAACAGGTGGATAAGTTGTGTGTTCCATGGCATAAATATAAGGGAGAAAGTGTCATAAGGCACGCCACTCCTATGAGTGACCACCGTATGACCTATTTTGGATGCTTACTTAGGAGGGATTTGAACCCGTCTGCTACGCAGACGATGTTATAATACTTCTAAGGTGTAAGGAACCGAAAGAGCTATCCATAGGGCTCTTTCTTAGAAGTGATCTTGGATAGGAAACTTAATTGGAAGTGTCACATTCAGGAGCGTACTGAGAAGGCTCACAGATGTTGGGCACGACGTTTCGAACCGAACACTGATTTTGGTAATAAAATTCAATGATTTGCAAGCGTTGCTCGTTAGTAAGTCTATTCATGATGAAATGTCAAAGCATACTGAGCATCTTTCTCTTTGACACCATGTCTGAAATCCCACGTGATCTGTCAAATACTAATGCATGAAAATCCTAACCTCAAAAAAATCACCCTTTATATTATTGTGGGTTGAATCCGATTTTCACAGTTGCACACTAGATTCACATCATTATTGTTCTCAATGGCACAACTGGCATGAAAGCCAAAAGCCGACTAAGGAACTGCAAGAAAACTCACTTAGCCCCAGGATTAGCCGTTGAACGACCAGTAAACACAGTTTGCTAGTTCGTGTCCACAATGTGACACGAACACCTACATTATTACAACGCCTAACCATGCAGGTGAATGCCCTTCACGGCAATAGTATAACTTTTGTTAAGAGAAACACCACCAAAACTGGCATGTACTCCACCTAATCCTCTGGGTCCCAATATTCTTTCGCACTCCAAAGTTATGTCATCCCATTTCCATTCAAACATATTAACAATGGTTCTGCGACCTGGAGTAGAATTACGATTAAATTGCCCATTAACCATTTGATCAGATAGGCGATTTCTAAAGAACATTGCAAAAAGATTGGTAGCTATTTTTTTCTATATTGCAGTTAAAGTCTCAATTATCGCTTTCAAATTAGCAATAAATTCCAATTGACTTGTGGGAAAATGTCCAAGATGGCATTCATACAGGGGGTGATATTTCAAGTAGTTGAGCTTATCTTTCTTTGCTGATTTAACGTTGAAAGTAAGTATGCTGCTTTGATTAGATAAACCTCGAGTGCCATTTTGGCTGTGGAATTCAACTAAATGCAATTTCGTTATCATTTATATATGGTTTTTGAAAGAGTTTTGATTCACGTTTTGATGTCGTGATATTGGAACGTTATATTGCAGGCAGAAAAACCCGAAACGGTGTAAGCAATTGGGTCAAAGGATTTTGGTTGAAATTTTTGAGAAACTTAAAGAAATTGTATACCTAGGGTAATTTTGACACAAGCTGGGTAGGCTATTCATAATTCAAAGCAGGCAAGTCTTGTAGGCAGTATTCTAGACATTTTGTGGATGAAAACGCATTAAGATTAGGTTGAACAAGTAAAACGGCGTTAAGTTCGGCCGGGCCGAACTTTGGATACCTACCACCTCGGGTGTATATATAAACCACCTTTCATCAAAATCCGGTGAAAATTGCATACCTTATGTCCCATAGCAGTTAAATCGAAATATGTTCCGATTTGGACAAAATACTAATAAGTACAGTAGCTATATACAAAAATAAAAAAGCCTAACATAAGTCACTGTGTCAAATTTCAGTGAAATCGGATTATGAATGCGCATTTTATGGACCCAAAGCTTTAAATCGAGAGATCGGTCTATATGTCAGGTCAGATCTGGGCCAAATTGAAGAAGGACGTCGAAGAGCCTAATTCAACTCACTGTCTCAAATTTCAATGTCATTGGACAATAAACCTAAAACCGAGATATGGGTCTATATGGAAGCTATATCTAAATTTGGACCGATCGGTGCGATATTGCAAAAGTATGTCAAGGGACTTAACCTAACTCAGTGCACCAAATTACGGCGACATCGGACAATAAATACACTTTTTATGGGCCCAAAACATTAAATCGATAAATCGGTTTATATGGCAGCTATATCCAAATCTGGACCGATATGGGCCAAATTGACAAAGGATGTCGAAGGGCCTAACACAACTCACTGTCCCAAATTTCACCAAAATCGGATAATAAATGTGGATTTTATGGGCCTAAGACCCTAAATCGGAGGATCGGTCTATATGGCACCTATACGCAAATCTGGACCGATCTGGGCCAAATTGACGAAGGATGTCGGAGGGCCTAACACAACTGACTGTCTCAAATTTCAGCAAAATCGGATAATAAATGTGGCTTTTATTGGCTTAAGACCCTCAATCGGCGGATCTGTCTATATGGGGGCTATATCAAGATATAGTCCGATATAGCCATCTTCAAACTTAACCTACTTAGGGACAAAAAAAAGAATCTGTGCATAGTTTCAGCTCAATATCTCCATTTTTAAAGACTGTAGCGTGATTTCAGCAGACAGACGGACGGACATGGCTAGATCGTCTTAGATTTTTAAGCTGATCATGATTATATATAGTTTATAGGGTCGAAAATTAATATTTCGATGTGTTGCAAACGGAATGACAAATATAGTATACCCCCATCCATCGGTGGTCTGTATAAAAATTGTTGTAAGTCCAATAACTCACAAACAGTAAGAGATATACAAGACATGTTTTTTGTAGGCTCTTACGAGCTCTATCTTTTAAAAGAAGAATCAAGCCGATCGGCATATAATGCCTATTGGTAAGCAATTCAAAATTTGACATGTTCGAGGTGACCATCTTTCATGCCCCATGAATCGTCCTCTGGACCTACTACGATACCCGAATTTTGCATACGTATTGGAAAACACCTCAACATTAACACAGGGTCAAACTTCTTACATATCAATGAGTGCAGTCCGATTCAAGTTTAAACTCAATAATAAGGGGCCTCCTTTTTAGAGCCGAGTCCGAAAGGCGTGCCGCAGTGCGACACCTCTTTGGAGAGAAGTTTTTACATGGCAAAGTAAATTGTTCCCAGCATTAGGAGGCGAAAACCACCGCTGAAAATTTTTTCCGTTGGTCCCGCCAGGATTCGAACCCATGCGTTCAGCGTCATAGGCGGACATGCTAACCTCTGCAAATTTGCAAGCTCTCAATCACCAAACTATCAAAATTTTGCTTGCTCTCACGTACTCTTCTACTCTCTTCTGCTGGTAAATATGGTGCGCACACGACTTCCACCAACAATTTATGCAAATTTGTACAAATTTTTGAGTACACGAACACACTAAATACCAGACATGAACTAACTTAGGGGCGTGGTACGGGAAACAAGGGTTTTGTAAGTAGCACGAAATTCCTAAATTAGGTGTTTTGTTTTTTTGGAGGTAAATTTTTAGTATTTAGAGTGCAAAACAAGCCGATTACTGGCATAGGTATATGTTCATAGTGGCGTGGGGTGGATTAATATCTGCGCCCTCTTTTCAACCTAACCTAACGTAACATAGATAGACCAAACTATTTAAGCATTTTTATTCTTTTAATAGTCTTCAGTTTTAGTAAAATTCCTTTTTGGCTCGTTCAAGAACTTAGCCTGCTTGCAGCAAAAAGACGTATTTGTGCAAATTTCAGCTCAACATCTCATTTTTTGAAGGCTGTAGAGTGATTACAACAGACGGACGGGCATACGGACATCGTTAGATCGATTTAAAATTCTGCAATGATCCGAAATATATTTGCACTTTGTTGGGTCGGAAATGGATATTTCGATTTGCTGCAAATGCAATAACTAAAAGAATATAACACCTATCCTAAGGTGGTGGGTATAAAAAAAATAAGTAATTATTTTTGAAGCATACATATTATACACGCAAAGTCAGGTCCATGCGTTGAAGCGTGCCGCACGAAAAATATGGTTTCCTCATTTTTTGAGCGCAAAAAAATGTTTACGAATCATACGTATATTGTTCGAAATCATGCCTCGAGTGCTTCTTTAAGTAAACAAAATATGAAAATTGTACAAAACACTGAAAAAAGTTGTAGAAAATTGTTTTCTGCAGCGTGCGTCATGGTTTAACCTGTCACCAACATTTTAATTTCAAAACTCTATTTTTTATACCCACCATCGTAGGATAGGGGGTATGTTCATTTAGTCATTCCGGTTGCAACACATCGAAATATTTTACGACCCTACAAAGTATATATATTTCGGATCGTCGTAAAATTCTAAGACGATTTAACGATGTCCAAGTGTCTGCCCGTCCGTCTGTTGTAATCACACTACAGTCTTCAAAAGTTTAGATATTGAGCTGAAATTTGGCACAGATACGTATTTTTGATGCACACTCGTTAAGTTTTTGAACGGGCCAAATCGGAGCATATTTGGATATAGCTGCTATATAGACCGATAAAGGGTCTGAAGTCCATAAAAGCTTTACTTTTTATCTGATTTCGTTGAAATTTTAAACAGTGAGTTATCTTAAGGCTCCCGACATCTGATCTATATGTAGATATAGCTGCCATATAGACCGATCTCCCGATAAAGGGTCTAAATCCCATAAAAGCTTCATTTACTACCCGATTTCGCTGAAATTTGAAACAGCGACATCTGACTTAAATATGGATTAAATCGGACCACTTGTAGATATAGCTGTCATATAGACCGATCTGCCGATAAAGGGTTTAAAGCCCACAAAAGCTTTATTTTTTAATTTCGCTGAAAGTTTTAGTAGTTTTAGGCCTCCCAACACCTGACCTAAATATGGTGAGTTGTTTTAAGCCATCTGCCCCAAATATAGTAAATATCGAAATGTATTTAGATATAGCTGTCATATAGACCGATATGCCGATTAAGGGTCTGAAGCTCCTTTAAGCTTTATTTTATTTAAGCTTTATTTATTACCCGAATTTGTCGAAATTTTAAATAGTCAGTTGGTTAAAGCCTCCCGACATCCGACCCGCATATGAGTCAGATCGGATTATATAGATATAGCTGTCATATAGACCGATCGTCCAATTGAGGGTCTTAATACAATAAAAAGTACATTTATTATCTGAAAATGTTACATGTATGTGAGTTCTCGGGTCCTGAATAAAATATGATCGAGACCAGCCACTATAAAGATATAACTACATATATATAGTAGTGGAGTTATAATAAAATATAATGATTATTATGTCCTCGTTTAAGTTGATCCACCGAATTGTAACGAAAGGGGGCTTACATATATAGCCGAGGTGGTGGGTATCCAAAGTTCGGGCCGGCCGAACTTAACGCCCTTTTACTTGTTTTCATTCGAAAGTATTTTCAAATCTCTTAATTCACTATAGGTAGATTAAAGAAATGTTTTCACATCACAAAAAATCAAATATATTTTAATCGAAAATTGCGTAAAAATTTAGCGTTCGTCATGCAGGATTTACCCATATAAAAATTTTTTCAGTGTATTGTATCCATTCATCTCAATGAGCTGCCATGACGAATAACCATCGTTTCGCTGTGGCGACCATTGTTTCAATGTATATATGCAAATTTAATAAATAAATCTGCATATGACCGGCCGACCTCAAATTTTTTTTTATCGCACACAAAAACAAAATTTTCATTGATGATTTTCAGTCTGCGATTGACATTGTACTCGAGTTTATTCGATAAATTCACCAACGCGTACATTTTATACCATACGCGTACAAAATATAAAAATTTTTATTTTAAAGACAATTGGCGTGATGAAATTGCATCATTTAACACAGTGATACTTTTACAATTTCTATTGCAAGAAGGGATTTTAAGTTAGAGTTTCAATGAGAGAGAGGTGAACTCAAACAAATAAAATATGTAAAGTTCGGTCTAGAAATTGCGATCCGAGAAACCAATCAAATATCTACTTTAACAAATAAGAAGACATCAAGTTCGACCTGTCCTGTCACCTTAGGCAGATACATACATATGAAAATACACCATTTGTGAGTCCGTAGCAGCTATGTTGAAATATATTTCGATCTAGGCCAAACACAGGATGCACATCGGAGGTCTAACGCAGCTCACTCTTCCAAATTTCAGCGCAATCGGGTAATAAATAAGCCATTTATTAGTGAAAGAATATAAATTGGAATATTGGTATATATGGCAGCTATATATAATGTGATACGATCAGCACCATATTCGGGAAAAAAGTGTAGGTGTCGAGCAAACAAACAAATTCGGCTTCTATGGACCTTAAACCAAGATATTGACCGATCTGGAACATTTTCTATACGGATATCAAGGGTCCTAAAACAACTCACTGTGCCAGCGAATTCCAGCGAAATCGACCGATAAATTCGGCTTTTATGGACCTTAGATCTTTAATCAAGATATCGGTCTATATGGCGGTTATATCAAGATGTAGTCCATCTTCGAAATTAACCCGCCTATAGTAAAAGTAACTAACTGCGGACATTGCTAAAACGTCTTAGAATTTTACGACAATCAAGAATATATATTAAGATTTTTGATTTTTTTACAATCTGATATCCCTGTGTCATACTTTGATGAGTTTTTATTTAAGACTAGCTGAATCGGGCTCGCTCCGCAACAGCTTCTTTAACTTTTTATGGAACAACATTTTCCTTTAAATATTTATTTTAGACAATTAAAGAGCTTTTAGTGATATACCATGATACGAAAATATTGGGTTGACAAAAAGTAATTGCGGATTTTTTAAAAGAAAGTAAATGCATTTTTAATAAAACTTAGAATGGACTTTAATCAAATACATAATTGCCATTTTGTTCGATAACCTTTTGCCATCTTCCTGGCAAATTTAGTATTCCACACTCATAGAACTTCTGGCCTTTATCTGCAAAAAACTGAACCAAGTGCGATTTTATAGCCTCATCATTGCCGAAAGTTTTACCATTTAAGGAGTTCTGCAAAGATCGAAATAAATGGTAGTCTGATGGTGCAAGGTCAGGGCTATATGGTGGATGCATCAAAAGTTCGCGAGTGACCAAAGATGTGTGCCGTCTAACGTTGTCCTGGTGGAATATGACACCTTTACGATTGACCAATTCTGGTCGCTTCTCCTTGATGGCTGTATTCAATTTGTCCAATTGTTGACAGTAAACATCCGAATTAATCGTTTGGTTCCTTGGAAGCAGCTCAAAATATACCACACCCTTCCAATCCCACCAAACAGACAGCATAACCTTCTTTTGGTGGATATCAGCCTTTGAAGTGGTTTGAGCTGGTTCACCATGCTTGGACCATGATCGTTTTCGACTAACGTTGTTGCAAACAATCCATTTTTCATCTCCAGTTATATTTCGTTTTAAAAACGGATCGAATGCATTGCGTTTAAGGTGCATATAGGTGCATAAGGTGCACAAGCGTTGATTCGGTTTGTTAAATGAATTTCTTTCAATACATGTGGTACCCAAATATCAAGCTTTTTCACCACTCCAAGACTTTTTATGTGATAATGAACGGTTGATTTTGGTATATTTAACTTCTCTTCTATCTCACGCTCAGTTACATTCGATTAATGCCTAAAATTTGTCAACGCCTACTATATGAAAAATCAGCAATTACTTTTTGGGCAACCCAATAGTAAATGTGTATCGCTTGACTTACAGTATAACAATATAAATGCCTTTATCTGAATTCTATATGATCTTTATTGGTCTATGAATTCGCTCGGAGGGTTTAGGGTCATTAACGTTTGGGTGTTTGATATACTCTATTCTCAAAAGTCCTTATTTCAGCCGGATATTGTCATGATGTCCGACTTGGGGGTTCTTTGGGGGTGAGGTGGTCCCCTAGACACTTGGGCGTGAAAAATATCAGCATCGTGCTCAAAAACCATTTATTTAAACTCCATATTGGCATTGGTCCCAAAATTTGTTCTCTTTGGGGGGTGTTTTGGAAAAGGGGCTGTGCCTCAAAAACAGGGCCCCACATTTGGATATCAGATTAGTTTTCTATTCTCAAATACCTTTGTTTGAGCCCCACATTGACGTGGTCGGTAAATATGCTCGATTTAGGGGTGTTTTGGGGAATGGGGTGGTCCCCCAAACACTTAGCCCTGAAAATATATCAGCATCGTTCTTTACTCTCAAATATTCTTTATTTGAACCCCATATTGGCATTGGCCTTAAAATTGGATATCAAATTCGTTTTCTAATCTCAAATACTTTTAATTTAACCCCTTATTGCAAAAGTCAGCAAATATGTCCGGTTTGGGCTATGGGCCCTAAAAACTATCAATACCGAGATCCAATCCCTTTAATACCCTAATTGTCAAGATGAGTTATTATAGGGGTGGGACGACCCCTAGGCAGTTGGTCCCGAATTTTGATAAAAGATTCGTGGTTTACTCCTAAATACCGTTCATTTGAGCCCCATATTTCCACACTCGCAAATATGACCGGCTTGGGGAGTATTTTGGAGGATGGGTCGGCCGTTCAGTGAATTGGCTCTGAAATTATATTTCAGATTCGTATTCTACTCTAAACTACCTTTTATTACAGCCCCAAATTGGGTTGGTCAGCAAATACGTCCTATATGGGTGGGGTTAATGGGGTGGGGCGGCCTTATAGACACTTTTATCCGAATATTGATATCAGATTCCTGTTTTACTCCCAAAGACCTTTCATTTGAGCTCCATATTGCTGTGGTCGTAAATTGATTCTCTTTGGGGGGTGGTTTTGGGGAGGTGCGGCTCCCTAAACACTTGGTCCCACATTTGGATATCAGATTCGTATTCTACACTCAAATACCTTTTATCTAAGCCCCATATTGCCATGGTCAGTAAATAAGTCCTGTTTGGGAGGTGTTTTGGACCTAACACTAGGTCCGACAATTGGATATCTGATACATTTTCTTATCC
Organism: Stomoxys calcitrans; assembly: GCF_963082655.1. Taxonomy (NCBI): domain Eukaryota; kingdom Metazoa; phylum Arthropoda; class Insecta; order Diptera; family Muscidae; genus Stomoxys; species Stomoxys calcitrans. The sequence goes on along the minus strand of NC_081556.1, from coordinate 44,518,986 downwards.
TAAATACCTTTCAATTGAATACCATATTGTCGTGATTGGTCTAAATACATCTTTGGTTGATTTTAGGGTGGGGCGGCGCCCAAAATACCCCATCCGAAACTTGAATACCAAATTTTTATTTTTAGATTACTGTGAAAATCTGTGAAAATTTCAGGAAAATCGGTTCAGCCGTTTTTGAGTCTATAAGGAACACACAAACAAACACAAATTGATTTTTATACCCACCACCATAGGGCGGGGTTATACTTATCTAGTCATTCCGTTTGTAACACCACGAAATGTTGACCTGCGATCCCATAAAGTATATATATTCTGGATCTTCTTGACATTCGTGAATGTAGCCATGTCCGTCCGTCTGTTGAAATCACCATAGCGGACGAAGGCGTAAAGCTAGCCGCTTGAAATTTTGCACAGATACTTGGTATTGATGTAGGTCGTTGGGGATTGCAAATGGGCCATATCGGTTCAGATTTCGATGTAACTCCCATATAAACCGATCTCCCGATTTGACTTCTTAAAACCGCAATTTTCTTCCGATTTGACTGAAATTTTGTATGTGGTGTTCCTTTATGACTTTCAACCATTGTGCTAAGTATGGTTCAAATCGGTTTATAATTTTATATAGCTCTCATATAAACCGATCTTCCGATTTGACGTCTTGAGCCCTTATAACCAGAAATTTTTGTCCAATTTAGCTACAATTTTCCGAATCGGTCTATAACCTGATTGACTTTTTGAGACCTTACTAGCCTCAATTTTTGTCCGATTTGAATGAAATTTTGCATGTGGTTTTCTGTTATGACTTTCAACAACTGTGCCAAGAACGGTCTAAAACGGTCTATAACCTCATATAGCTCCTATATATACAAATCTCTCGATTATCTAAATTTAGTTTGTATCAATTTTTAGCAGAATCCATGGTGGTGGGTTCCAAAGATACGACCCGGCTGAACTTAATTTGGTCCAGATCGGGCCAGTTAATCCTCTTGACATCGTTGGTTAATACGGTCCAGATTGGTCCAGATTTAGATATAGTTTCCATATAGACCGATTTCTCGATTTAAAGACTTGGGCTCATAATAAGCGCATTTATTGTCCGATTTTACTGAAATTTGGGACAGTTAGTTATGTTAAGCCCCTCGGCATTCCTGTTTAATTTCGCCCAGATCTGTCCAGATTTGGATATAGCTGTAATATAGACCGATCTCTCAATTTATAGTCTTTGACCCATAAAAGGCGCATTTATTTTCCGATTTCGCTGAAACCTTGTATAGAGAGTTGTGTAAGGCTCCTCAGCATTCCTGTTAACTGCGGCTCAGATTGGGTCAAGTTAAGATGTACTTGCCATATATACCCATCTCCTGATTTTAAGTTTTACACCCATAAAAGGTGAATTTATTAACCGATTTCGCTGAAATTCACAATGAGTTCTGTTAGACCCTGTACCGAGTACGGCTAAGATCGGTTTATATATAACTGCCGTATAGACCGATCTATCGACCTATAGTCTTGGAACCATAATAGAAGCATTTATTGTCCGCTTTCGCTGAAAATAGGTATAGCGAAATATGTTAGGCTCCCCCACATCCATGCTCAATACGGCCCAGACCGGTCCAGATTTAGATAAAGTTGCCATATATACCGATCTCCCTATTTAAAGTTGAAGGCCCAAAAAAGGTGAATTTATTAACGGATTTCGCTGAAATTTAGAACAATGAATTCTGTTAGACTCTTCGACATTCGTATCAATAATCGTCAAGATCGGGCTATACATGGATAAAGCTGCCACATATACTGATCTGCTGATGTAATTTCTTGGGAATTACATCAGCAGATCAGTGTCACGCTTACAGTGACACAGTGGGCTGTGTTAGGCTCTTCGATATTCGTGTTCAATATTTTTCAGATCGGTCTATATTTGAATATAGCTGGTCTTACGTCCGTAAAACGTGATGACGATGAACTTGGTACAATAATTTGTGTTAGACCCTAACATAGCCTTTCTGTATATGGTGGAGACCGGAGTTAGGAATTATCCACCGTATAATGACGAAAAATGGTTAATATGTATATCCGAGGTGGTAGGTATCAAAAGTACGACCCGGCCGTACTTAAGGCCTTTTTATTTGTTATCGTTAAAAAAAAAAACTTTCTTTTTATTTTTATTTTGTTTTGTATCAATTATATTTGGATGCTATCTAATCGTTGAATGAGTTGTTGAGTGGAGTCACTAATTTAATTTATTATGAGTATTTAATACTTGAAACACTAGACATAGATTTGAAAGTGAGTACCTCTAGTATGGTTACTCATATTGCCATTTTTGTGAAACATAAATTTAAATGTGCAATTTTTCTGGATTAAATGCCGATTTATAGAATTTTTTTTTTTAAATGAAAACAGCTGATATCGGTGAGTTGGCGGCGAACAAATCGAGAGTCAAAAGTTTTGTGGTTTTGGATGTAAATAAAACAAAACTTATGCCCCATAGTAGCTATATCGAAATATGCTCCGATTTGGATCAAATATTAATAGGTACAGTAGCTACATCTTAAAATAAACCGATCTTAACCATATACGACACGTATGTCGAAAAGCCTAACATAAGTCACTGTGTCAAATTTCAGTGAAACCGGATTATAAATGCGCCTTTTATGGGGCCAAGACTTTAAATCGAGATATGGGTCGATATGAAAGCTATATCCAAATCTGGACCGATCTAAGCCAAATTGTAGAAGGACGTCGAAGAGCCTAACACAACTCACTGTCCCAAATTACGGCGACATTCGACAATAAATGCGCTTTTAATGGCCCCAAATCCTAAAACTGAGAGATCGGTCTATATGGCAGCTATATCCAAATCTGGACCGATCTGTACCAAAATACAGAAAAATTTCAAGGAGCTTAACTTAACTCACTGTCCCAAATTTCGGCGAAATCGGACAATAAATGCGCCTTTTATGGACCCAAAACCTTAAATCAAGAGATCGGTCTATATTGCAGCAATATCCAAATGTGGACCGATCTAAGCCAAATTGACAAAGGATGTCGAAGGGCCTAAGACAACTCACTGTCCCAAATTTCAGCAAAATTGGATAACAAATGTGGCTTTTATGGGCCTAAGACCATAAATCGGAGAATCGGTCTATATGGCAGCTATATCCAAATCTGAACCGATCTGGGCCAAATTGACAAAGGATGTCGAAGGGCCTAAGACAACTCACTGTCCCAAATTTCAGCAAAATCGGATAACAAATGTGGCTTTTATGGGCCTAAGACCCTAAATCGGAGGATCGGTCTATATGGCAGCTATATCCAAATCTGGACCGATCTGAGGCAAATTGACGGAGGATGTTGGGTGGCTTAACACAACTCACTGTCCCAAATTTCATCAAAATCGGATAATAAATGTGGCTTTTATTGGCCTAAGACCCTAAATCTCAGAATCGGTCTATATGGGGGCTATATAAAGATATAGTCCGATATAGCCCATCTTCGAACTTAACCTGCTTATGGACAAAAAAAGAATCTGTGCAAAGTTTCAGCTCAATATCTCAATTTTTTTCAACAGACAGACGGACGGATAGCGTGATTTCAACAGACAGACGGACGGACATGGCTAGATCGTCTTAGATGTTTATACTGATCCAGAATATATGTACTTTATAGGGTCGAAAATAGATATTTCGATGTGTTGCAAACGGAATGACAAAATGAATATACCCCCATCCTTCGGTGGTGGGTATAAAAATTATATAGACTAAGACTATGTTTCCTTCCAGACAAACGTACACAATCTATGAAAATTTTAACAATATCGGTTCAACCAAGCAACATATAGTCATAATGTATCTAACGGAGTTTTTGAGGGGCTGCGTGACCCCCAATACTTCGATCTGATTTTCTTTGTCAGATTCGAAATCTACTCCCGAATACCTTTTTTTTGAGCTCCATATTGACATGAACGACCAATATGTCTGTTTGGGGGAGTTTTGGGGTTAAGGCGGCCCGATGGAAACTTAGACTCAAATTTTAATACCATATTCGTATTCGTATTCTACTCTCCAATACCTTTCATTTGATACCTATATTGTCCCGATCGGTCCACTTTTGATTTTGGGTTGCGTTTTTGGTATAAGGGGAGAGGGTACGTTCCCCTTCCGAAACCAAAAAATTTATATGGCCTATGTTTCCTTCCAGATCAACCTACAGAATATGCGAAATTTCGAGAGAAGCGGTTCTGCCGTTTTTCAGACTATATGGAACAAACAAACCGAGTCTCATATATATCCGCGATTGGCTAATGTGCCCATTTTGGGCGTTTTTGTTGTGGTGGGGCGACCCCCAATACATCGTCATGAATTTGTACGCCAGATTCGTTATCTACTCTTGCATTCTTTTCATTTGATACGCATATTGTCCTTGTCGGTCCACTTTAGATTTTGGTTGGTGTTTTTGGGGAAATGGTAAAGAGTCCGCCTCCTTCCGTTATCAATGAATTATAAAGCCTATTCCTACTTCCTGACCACATTCGGAATCTACTCGCAAATACTTATCATTTGAGTCCCATATTGTCATGATCGTCAAATAAATCTATTTTAGGGGGCTTTGGGCTGGGGCGGCCCCCTGGTACTTGGACCCAACTTTTATTATGAAATTCGAACTCTACTCTTGAATACCTTTCATTTAATCCCATATTGTCCCAATAGGTCGACTTTTTTTTTTTGGGTAGTATTTTAGGGGTAAGGGGGAGGGTCCGCCCCCCTCCCGATATCGAAAAATTACATAGCCTATGTTACCTTCCAGACAAACCTACACAATCTGTTAAAATGTCAATGTAATCGGTTCAGCCATTTTTGAGTCTATACGGTGGATATCCAAAGTTCGGCTCGGCCGAACTTAATACCTTTTTACTTGATTTTTATTTAAATCCTCCACCATGGATCGTATTTGTCAAGTTTTTTGCCCTCTACCTTTTTATAAACAAACTATGGATAATGGATAAAAATTGCTATCCTATTGGAGCTATATTAGGTTATAAACCGATTTGGGCCATACTTGGCTTGGATATTGGAGATCATGGTGAAAGTCAAAAGGCAACATTTCAGCTAAATCGGTTAAGAATTGCGTCCTATAGGAGCTGAAGAAGTAAAATTGGGAGATCGGTTCATATGGAAGTTATGTCAGGTTATGGACCGATTCAGACCATATTTGGCAGGTATGATGGAGGTCATCGCACCTCTCATCACCTTTAACATCCGTTAAAGGTAGTGAGCTACGATAAAACGTAGCTCAAGGGTTAGTAACCCTCGAAGAAGAAGACGAAATTGCTAATGAAAAAAACAAAGAAGATTAAAAATGGTCTCCAGGTTTACTTCGGTGGATGAGAGGCTAGCCCCATCCGTATAAAGGCCAATTTCTTCAGCAATAGCCTTATTTGCACCCTTGCCCCGACGGAAGACAAGGACGAATAGACCAAGGATATTTTCTACGAGCGCCCAGCAACAGAATACGACAGCTTTTCCGCCCATGATATTAAAATAGTTCTGGGAGATTTTAATGCGAAAATCGAGAAGGAAAATATCTTTGGCCCAAAAGTCGGCAAATTTAAGCAAAGAAACTTCCATGGCATTGCCCACTCCATGAAAAGAGCTGCAACATCCGTACTTGGGCACCAAAAGCTTCCCTCAAGAAACCCATGCCAAAAAGTACGGAAGCAAAGATATGAGGCTTACGGGGCAACCTTATATTCAGTAGCAACGACAGATGAAGGAGAGGTATTAGGAGAAACGAGCGAATTGAGATGTACAGGAGTCAGAATGAAGTCCGGAAATTCTACCAAAGAATTAAACTTCAAACCGATAGCTTTGGTGCAGGCACATCCTCCTGCAGAGACGAAGAAGGGAATCTGGTAACTGATACTGATAGTGTGCTGAGGATATGAAAAGAAAAAATTTCCCAGCTGCTGGTTGTTGTTGTTTTAGCCACATTTGCATGTGGTGGTGGCGATCCTCGCCAAGCTCTTATGGGCGACCAATCTCGTTCCAATCTAAAAGACTGATCACCGCGAGAACATGTTGGCCATTACTTATTTAAGGGCGCCAATATTTCGCCTTGTCGTATCCAGCATCATTGGCACTCAGTTTTTATGCAAGAGCCGGTGAGACCAGGCCTTTCACTGAGACTCTCCACTCAATACCGCTGATTGTCTACTACTGCAGTTGCAGCTACTTCGTATGGAGCATTGCATAACCTGCGGATAAGCCCGGTAGCTCCCAGCTAAGTTTCTCGTGATAACGAACTACACCACACAGATTGGAACTTAAAGATCCAGCCTGTGTTATGCTCAAGTTATCCGGTGCCGGGCCCAGTTGGTGGTATCCAAAGATGGTTAGCATGAGTATACCACAGAATGAATCCGTGATGATGGTATAAAATGTGTACCTCTAGTCAGAAAGAAGTCTAATAAGCTGAAAAAAATGAGGCACCAGGAGCCAATGGGTTGCCGGCTGAGCAGTTCAAAATTCACCTGTACTGGGTCACAGAGATATTCGAGGGAATTGTAAAGCGGACGAGCTTGCGAGAAACTTGAATCTGTGGGTATGCCTCAAGCGACATGTAGGATCAGGCCCGAAGGGCAACGAATAATAGATGGTCACATTCCAAAACTATGTGGCCTAATCTAGACTTGAAAAGGTCTACTGCTTTGCGCACTGGCAAGAACAGACGTCTCAGTCATTGTGTCCGTCATGACAGGTCACTGTCTAATCAGAAAACATGTTGACAGACTGAAGTTTGCAAGCAACGACTCTTGCAGGAGCTGTGAGGACATCGAAGAAGAAGACACAAGAGAACACTTTCAGTGTGTGTACCGCACTAGCAGTCAGAAGAAGTTCTACTTTAGGTTCTCATTTCTTTGAGAACCTGTCTGATTTAGTGTATGTGAGCATTCGCCTCTTAAAGCGATCTGGATGGTTCAACGGTAGGAACTAGAAGGAATCTTCCTTCTTCTGTTCCTGTGATATCACAATGGACGAAAACGTCTAAGTGAGTTTGATGGCAGACTGCCACTTAACCTTTAAGCACTATCCAACACAAACAAATTTTGAAAAGGGGATCACAAATAAAGATTTGGCAGCCGGAACAATTTGTCGAAATCCCGAGGTGACCATCTATAGGGGCCCGCAAAGAGGCATCCGGACCACCTAGGGCCTGCACATGATCTTGATGACACTTCAGCTTTAACCATTCCAAATTTCAACGATACCCGTTTTCACACGGCATATTTTTTCGATTTTCTCCCACTGTACATCAGTCTATACGGCAGCAATGTAAGTCCGATCTGAATCATATTTGGGTCGGGCTTCTTAATACAACTCACTGTTTCAAATTTTTTCGAAATCGGGTAATAAAAGCAGCTTTTATGGGTTTCAGACCCTTATACGGCAGCTATATCTAAATATAGTCCGATCTGAAACATATATCGCCTTACAATTTTATGACGATCCAAAATATATATTCTTTATAGAGTCAGAATGAATATTTCGATGTCTTACAAACGGATTAACTAAATGAATATTCCCCCTATCCTACCTGTGTGCATTCTCAAGTACTAAATCGGTCGCGTGGGTACTCTTCGGTTGAAGAAAGTACTCAAGTAGCGATTTTCCATCCCTGGTATACCCCTATCCTATGGTAGAGGTTATAATGATTCTGAAATATAATTTTTATTGGAAAGTTTATTTTTAGTATGCAGGTAGGAATTATTATCAGGCATACAAGCACCCCTATGAGTACATTTAAAATGCATTGGTTTTATTTTGCTCTGTTTTGTTTTTGTTTTCATAATATTTTAAATAATTTATCTTATCAATAAAAACTTTATTGAGAGTAGCCAATTATTTATGATGGGTATTAAATAATTGAAATATTTCATTAATTTAAGTACACGCGTGGATGAACTATGTTGGCACTTGTGATAAGTATTCTGCTGCCACAGGAGGTAGCATTGCATTATGTTTCGATATTTACGCAAGATTGCATTGTTGCGTGAAAGATGTCTTACGTTTTTTTTTCATAATTGTTCACATCATATTCATATTTTAGTATATGATATTACTTTTTATAATTTAGGTTAGGTTAGTCTAAAGTGGCTATCTGCCATCAGACTCACGTAGCCGTTTTCGTCCATTGTGATACCACAGGAACACGAATGCCATGTTTAACGCAGATTAAAGTCTCCGGTCGGAATTCGTAGCCTTAAGGCCGGACTGGTCACCTAGGAAAAAGGAATCGGCCTAAACCGACCTATAACCAGCATACAGGAGTATGCTCAAAACCAACATACACCAGAACGATATACACAACACATAAATAAGTCACGTCAGCCCCATCGGCTATGCCACATACATCAGCTGCAACATGGAAAGCGGCCACCCTAACGGAACTTCACCACCTTGCTCTGAGGCAAAACTGCATTTAAGGAGTCATGTCCTGTCAGTACGAATCCCATACTAAGGCCGAAGTCACAGTCCGGGCGGTCCCGTACAAACGTTGCGTCACGAATAAATTCGTAATTCACTCGACCATTGTCGCAGTTCGTCCATCTGGTTCTCTAACTATCATCAAGACGCTCGAAAAGAAGAGCCTTGAGCCTTCCAAACCTTATCCCTAGCACCATCCACCCAAGAAAGTACCCGACAACCTATTTCGCTTAATCTCATGAGTACACTATGCCATGAAAGGTAATTCAATGCGCCTTTAAAATCGACTAATATACCAAGGACATATTTGGCGCTTAACTCTCACACACAGTTCTGCAAATGGATCCAGGCATCCACAGTGCTCTTTTCCTCCCGAAAGCCGAACTAGTACGGAGAAGTACCCTCCTCGTAGCCCTCCCTAAATCTTGTCACCTTTATCCTCTCTAATACTTTTGCAAGTAAGAGAAGGAGACTGTTCCTGGATTGCTCCTCAATCGATCGGACGATTTCAGAAGGACTACCATTCGGGCATATTTCCACGAACGAGAGAAAAAGCCTACTTCAACACATCGTATGAGGATCAACTCGCCGTGGTCAGGTATAGCCCACCAGATGTTTTTACACATCTGTCCAGTCATACCGTCCATCCAAATGACCTCCCGCTTCAAAGCTGACAGACACTGTCCACTATCTCGACCAATTCCAAACTTGGAAAAGGCACGATCATCTTCACACTGGGAGACTGTTCGTGCTCATCCGCGTCAGGAAAGAACGCTCCCATTAACACCCTAGTACACTTGTACCAAGAACACAACACATTTTCCCCCACTCTAAAACCGCCCAGGTCACCCTGACTAGAAACCTGTTGCCCACCGCGTCGGTACTCGCAGTATACCTTATCCCATGGGTTATCTCTGTTCTCCTGCACAAATCTCCTGAAGTGATCTTCCTTGCTCTTAATCAACAGTCACTTGTACGTTCTCAGATTGCTATGGTAGTCGTTTCGGCGTGAGACAAGATCCTCAGCTTTTTGGAATCGGTTTCTAAGACGCCTGAAGTTTTGCTGCATAGTTTCAAGATCACGGGTCCACCACCTGACCTTACACGGTTTAGCCTTTCGAAGTCTACCAAGGAGCATATCATTCACTGTGCTCATCCATTCGTCTATCTTCGCAATCTGGTCATCTATTATCAGTGCCCTAAAGTCATTTAGAGACAATGTTGATGCAGTATCCCCAAAAACTTTCCACATAAAGGTCTCAGTTCACGTATCGATCCTTCCGTCACCTATACCGCTCAGTAGTAGTCCGAAACCGTCGATCCGTGGAAGTGGCCATAATCTCAATTGGATTATGTTCACTTGTACCCCATTCGTCACAAACCCTCCACCTAAACTAGTAAGCAGTAAATGCCGCCCCATTTGCAATCGTACCTTCAATGTCATTAACTCCTGAAGGCCCATCAAAGGTATACATCGCACTTGGCATTTTCAACACACCGACGTCATTCAAGGTCAACCATTCGCTGGGCAACTGCCCACGATGACAATTCTCATGGGCAAGTGAATGCTGGGTCATTCTAGAGAACCTCATCGGGGAGGTTAGGTTGGCGTCTAGCGGATTGCCACTCGCAAGTAGTAACACCGTATCCATATACCCAAGATAGGGCTCTAAACCGGCGCTAAACCTACAATAGATGCTAGCCAAGAACCACACCGCTTTTCTGTAAAATGCAGACCCCCCATTGGCTAAAGTTAACCACCGTACATTCGATGTCGCAGTCATCTACAATTATCGCAGATTAAATTATTATTGTTAGTAAAGACTCGCATCCCTCACGGTTCCTGTACCAGCGCGACCGAGTATGCCATTTAATGCCGCGCATTCGCCCGAGGAGATCATCATATGTTCCGCCATCAACCCCTTGAATTAATAGTTTCTACACCGAACGGGGGTTGGACAGGCCGAAGCCACATATCCGCCCGATCCACACCGACAACAAACATCACCCTTTAGCGGCAATCCCGTGTCCTATAGTCAAATTCTATAGAATGGTGGGATGCGAAGACCGCATCCTGCAACCGGGCGGTGAAGCGGAACCCCTTCACTACGCCCCTTTCTCAGACAACTTATCCGCCGCCCTTGGAGTACACTCCAAAATGACGTTGACAGCACCGCCCTTATTCTTTTAAGGCGCAATAGACAAACGGACGGTCCGACGGAAGACGTCCTTATTCATCAAGTCCTTCAAATTCAAGGAGTACAGGTCAGCCATAAACTCATCTGGAGTTATGGCAGCATGTACCCCGAGGACAACTACTTTGGGGACCAGCCTCTTGGCCACAGAAACTTCATCATCAACCCATTTATTACCTCCTTTATCTCACTAACAATCACTCCATCCTCGCAATCTCCCCTTTCCAAGGGTGCAAACATCCTCCTACGCGCCATAATCTTCCTCTTTGCCCTCCTTGGAGTTGAAGGCCCTTTAACCACTACACTGGCAGCGCCACCAGCGCCATTAACCATTGATCCACTGGCACTACCAACATCATCGCCATACTCTCATTCACACCAGCAGCTGACAAAACACCATCAGCTGCTTCACCACCTGACTTCTTCGCCCCCACGTTGAGAGACTCCAACTTAAGAGAGGTTTGCCGCGCTCCCCACCATTTCCACCGGAGACCAAATCCTCCACTGCCCTTCAATCCTACCAGCAGCCTCCCGTCCACCACGAAGCAGCGACGAATCGGTACTAATAGCGACGTCCGACGTACTCCAACTGCTTCCCTCACCTTCTTCACTTTACTCTCTTCACCATTACCCTCACACTCTTAATCCTTCCCAGAATCAAAGACTCCTCCGTTGCAAAAGTCTCAATTGCCAAAAAAAAAAAAAATCCCAAAATTCACTAAACGCACTTTAATATCGCTTTAACAATTTTGTCACAGCATTCTACTCACTCTCCATCCAGTCGCTCTGACATCCGTAAACATATACATTTCCCGATGTTCCAGTCAGTGTGGATTACCCATTGTACCATTATTCCTGATACTGTACTATAATTCCATAGACTTTTATGCAGATGGTTTCAAACTAGACCACCAGGTGGGCTTTGGGGTGTACCCTGAAGAACTAGAACTGGTCATATCGGCCACTGTAGTGTGTATCAAGCGGAGATCCCTGCAATTAAAGAAGTGGTAGAATGTCCAAGATTTAATGTCATAACGAAGATTGGCGTAAATATCTTCTCAAACAGCCAGAAAGCCCTTAAATCCCAGAAGAACATCTTTTTGAGCTCAAAAGCAGCTATTGACTGTTGCTGATCTCTTAACGAGATGGCTGAACTGTTCAATGTTTAACTTTGTGGATGGTTCAACGGTAGGAACTAGAAATCATTTTCCTTCTACGGTTCTTGTGGTATAACAGTGGACGAAGACGTCTAAGTAGGTCTGATGGCAAACAGCCACTTAAATCGAACTCGTGGGACTTTAATATAATTGAATCTTTATGAACCTTGAAAGGCTTCGAAATATTAAAACTAGTAAGAGCGTACTAAGTTCGGCCGGGCCGAATCTTATATACCCTTTACCATGGATCGCATTTGTCGAGTTCTTTGCACGGTATTTCTTTTTAGGCAAACAAAGAAAAATGGATAAGAATTGTTATACTATTAGAAATATATCAAGCTATAGTCCGATTCGGGCCATAAGTTAATTGAATGTTGAAGACCATAGTAGAAGTCATTGGGTAATATTTCAGTCCATTCGAATAAGAATTGCGCCCTCTAGTGGTTTAAGAAGTCAAGACCCAAGATCGGTTTATATGGCAGCTATATCAGGTTATGGACTGATTTGGCCCATTTACAATCCCAACCGACCTACACTAATAAAACGTATTTGTGCAAAAAAGTGGCTAGCTTTACTCTCCTGCTTTCGACAGACAGACGGACGGACATGTCTAGATCGACTTAAAATAACATGACGATCAAGACTATGCACAATGATCGCGATGAAAATAGGGTACTACATTTTTTGATATCTGAAGGGGGATGACCTTCCCCCTTACCCTTATTGTCCGAAACGCCAGTTCTCGATGATGGGTGGTGCGATTTAAGTGAAATATTGTATGCTCTCTTATAGTACCCTAAAAATAAAAATTTGGTATCCAAATTTCGGATGGGGTACCTAGGGGGCCGCCCCATCCTAAAACCTACCAAATATATATTTAAACCAATCACGACAATATGGGACTCAAATGAAAGGAAAATACCCCACAAACAGCAATTTTTTACTGACCATCGCAATATGGGGCTCAAATAAAGGTATATGGGAGTAGAATACAAATTTGATATCCAAATGTAGGACCGTATATTGAGGGCATCACCCCTTCCCTAAAACACCCCCTCAAATGTAAGGTATTTGATATTAGATAACGAATTTGATAACCAATTTTGGGGCCATGTGTTTGGGGGACGCCTCATCCTGTAAACTCCCCTTAAAACCAAAGGCATTATGGGGTTTTAATAAATGGTATTTGAGAGAAGAGCACGATGCTGATATTGTTTCAGGGCCAAGTGTCTGGGAGACCACCTCACTCCCGAAAACACCCCTAAATCAGACATCATGGGGGCTGAAATAAAGTATTTTAAGAATGGAGTACATCTTACATCCAAACTTAAATTCGCATACCAATAAAGATCATATGGGATTCAGATATTAGCATGGTATTTCACTAAAAGCTTCTTAATTGTCGAAAATAAATATTCCAAGGAAAATTTTGTTCCATATAAAGTAAAAGGAGGCACAGCGGAGCGGGCCCGGTCCAGCTAGTGTTGTCTAAAATTCAATTTACGATCTAAGAGAATGCCAAGATCTTCAAAAGTTTCTTCTATGTCAATTTCATGACCTTTATGATGATAAATTTTTGACAAGTCAAACCTACTTCCACATTTAAATAGGGGAATAATATTGGATTTCTTCCCTAGCTCAGGTACAAGGCATAATTTTATAGATCTATTAAAAATCTCGGTTAAAGGAAATTTAAGGTGATCAGCGCAATCTTAGACCCATATTTCGAGATGTTACAAAAGGAATGACGAAATTAGTATACATGAGCGGTAATTTTGTCATTCCTTTTGTAACATCTCGAAATACGCGTCTAAAATTGCGCTGATCACCTTTAATTTCCTTTAACCGAGATTTTCAATAGATCTATAAAATTAGGCCTTGTACCTGAACTATGTAAGAAATCATATATTATTCCCTATGATGGAAGGTATAAAGAAAATATAAAAGCTCTTTAGGGTGTAGCGAATTACACCGGACCAGTTAGTTTCGTATAAAAATCAAAAGTTTCCCACCACCTTAGGAAAATTTTAATTTTTATACCCACCACCGAAGGATGGGGGTACATTCATTTTGTCATTCCGTTTGCAACACATCGAAATATCCATTTCCAACCCTATAAAGTATATATATTCTTGATCAGCGTAAAAATCTAAGACGATCTAGACATTTCCGTCCGTCTGCCAGTTGAAATCACGCTACAGTCTTCAAAAATTGAAATATTGAGCTGAAACTTTGCACAGATTCTTTTTTTTTTGTCCATAAGCAGGTTAAGTTCGAAGATGGGCTATATCGGACTATATCTAGATATAGCCCCCATATAGACCGATCCGCCGATTTAGAGTCTCACACCCATAAAAGCCACATCTATTATCCGATTTTGCTGAAATTTGGGACAGTGAGTTGTGTTAGGCTCCCCAACATCCTCCGCTTATTTGGCCCAGGTCGGTTCAGATTTCGATATAGCTGCAATATAGACCGATCCGCCGATTTAGGGTCTTAGGCCCATAAAAGCCACATTTACTATCCGATTTCGCTGAAATTTGGGACGGTGAGATGTGTTAGGCCCTTCGACATTCTTCGTCAATTTGACCCAGATTGGTTTAGATTTGGATATAGCTGCCATATAGACCGATCCGCCGATTTAGGGTCTTAGGCCCATAAAAGCCACATTTACTATCCGATTTTGCTGAAATTTGGGACGGTGAGTTGTGTTAGGCCCTTCGACATTCTTCGTCAATTTGACCCAGATCGGTTTAGATTTGGTTATAGCTGCCATATAGACCGATCCTCCGGTTTAGTGTCTTAGGCCCATAAAAGCTACATTTATTATCCGATTTTGCTGAAACTTGGGACAGTGAGTTGTGTTAGGCCCTTCGACATTCTTCGTCAATTTGGCCCAGATCGGTTCAGATTTGGATATAGCTGCCATATAGACCGATCCTCCGATTTAGGGTCTTAGGCCCATAAAAGCCACATTTATTATCCGATTTTGCTGAAATTTGGGACAGAGAGTTGTGTCAAGCCCTTCGACTTACTTCGTCAATTTGGCTCAGATCGGTACAGATTTGGATATAGCTGCCATATAGACCGATCCTCCGATATAGGATCTTAGGCCTAAAAGAGCCACATTTAGTATCAGATTTTGATGACATTTGGGACAGAGAGTTGTGTCAAGCCCTTCGACTTACTTCGTAAATTTGGTCCAGATCGGTCGAGATTCGGAATTAAAGGTGGTTTACATATATACCCGAGGTGGTGGGTATCCAAAGTTTGGCCCGGCCGAACTTAACGCCTTTTACTTGTTAAAATTTTCTTTTAGAAATTAATTTTTAGCAAAATTTCCCTTAGAAATGACATTGAATCAACATTTCCTTCCGAGATAATTTATTGCTCCCTTTCAAATAAAGGTTATCATTGATACGATATGTAGTACGTAGGAATGGTTCTCTCTTACCGAGAATATTTCTTATGCTATTGTTTTTGTTTTGGACAACTTCATAAATATTACTTTTATAAAAATCAACTCCAAAAACAAAATTTAATTTATTTCTATATCTTAGCCAAAATATTATGCAGCAGTTATCTAATCAAAGGAACATATTTCTGACCTGTCCCTTTCTTGCTCTCGCAAACAATCACCCCCCAAAACGATAAGAACGTCTGTTTGAAGTATCATCAACTGTCTGACGGCCCGTGTCGCTCTGTCGCTGAAAATCTCCCCACAAATCAATCTACTAATTTATTGCTGATTTAAATTGGAAAACGAACGCATTGACGCATTTTGGTATAAAAAGAAGATACAAATTTTTGCAAACAGTTAGTAAAGCTTTTGCTGTGAACGCAACGAAATGTTTTTCACTAAAATCAATTTGAGCCTGGTTGTGCTCTTGGCCGTTTCTAGCCAATTGGCTAGTGGACAATTCAATCCCAATTTTGCCTCGGGTCGCAGTACCATTGTCCATTTGTTTGAATGGAAATGGGATGATATAGCCGCGGAATGTGAAAGATTCTTGGGTCCTAAAGGATTTGGCGGTGTGCAGGTGAGTTCTGGCCATAGGATGTGCTGCGAAACTTCTCTTGTTAACGCCCAGTGTTTGTCTTAAAGGTCTCTCCGGTCAATGAGAATATTGTGGTCGGCAATCGTCCCTGGTGGGAACGTTATCAACCCATATCCTACCTCTTAACCACCCGTTCCGGCAATGAAGCCCAATTCTCCAGCATGGTTAGACGTTGCAACAATGTAGGTGTTCGCATTTATGTGGATGTTGTCATCAACCACATGACCGGTGATGCCTCTCAAGCCAAGGGAACTGGTGGCTCCACAGCCAATCCCGGTTCCAAGAGTTACCCTGCAGTTCCCTACTCCTCCCTGGACTTCCATTCCACCTGTAGCATCAATAACTACAATGATGTGAATCAAGTGCGCAATTGCGAGTTGGTCGGTTTGAAGGATTTGGATCAGGGCAAATCGTATGTGCAGGATCGTATTGTGGATTTCATGAATAAATTGATTTCATTGGGTGTGGCTGGTTTCCGTGTGGATGCTGCCAAACATATGTGGCCAGCTCATTTGAAGGTGAGTATGTGAAACAGAAAATAATCTCCCCAAAGATTGAAAACTAAAGTTCTAAGTGAGTCCTGATTCACACAAGAAAATTTTACCAGCGACAATTCTCTGCTTGTGGGAGAAACAGAGGCGAGGGGTATGAAGAAAAACCCCTTCACTTTATTTCCTATAATCATAGCATTGCCGCAAGTAAAATTGTCTGGTGTTAATTGGGGAAAAAAATCTTAAAATAATGCAACGCCATCTAGCGGCGGTTTATTTATTTTATATTTGAACAAAATTAACTTTTCATAAAGTAAGCTCATAGTAGGGCAAGTTTTCCAGTGGCAAATGGCATGTTTATGGGCAAATTTGCATTTGCCAGCTCATTGCAGACCTTACAGTGGCTAAGATCTGTCTCTGTAGCCATTGAAAGTCACTTCGCTTCATTAAAAGTCACTTCACCTTTCTTCAAGCTTATCATTTTGATTTCTGACTTAACTTCTTCATCTCTTTATTCTTCGTTGCTCTTTTTAGACTATCTACAATCGCTTGAATAACTTGAATACCGGCCATGGTTTCGCTAGCAATGCCCGTCCCTTCATCTTCCAAGAAGTCATCGATTTGGGTGGTGAAGCCATCTCCAAATATGAATACACCGATTTGGGTACCGTCACCGAATTCAGCCATTCCAATTCGATTGGCAAAGTCTTCCGTGGCAAGGATCAGATGCGTTGGCTCTCCAACTGGGGCACCGCTTGGGGCTTTATGCCCTCCGATCGTTCCCTCATCTTTGTCGATAATCATGACAATCAACGCGGCCATGGTGCTGGTGGTGCTGACATTCTTACCTACAAACAAGCCAGGCAATATAAAATGGCCACAGCCTTCATGTTGGCTCATCCCTTCGGCATTACTCGTGTCATGTCTTCCTTCGCCTTCGATAACACCGATCAGGGACCTCCCACCACCGATGGTTCAAATATTCGTTCGCCCACTATCAATGCGGACCAATCTTGCGGTGGCGGTTGGATTTGTGAACATCGTTGGCGTCAAATTACCAACATGGTCGAGTTCAGAAACGTTGCGGGCTCAACTGGTGTACAAAATTGGTGGGATAATGGCAGCAACCAGATTGCCTTCTGTCGTGGCAATAAGGCTTTCATCGCCCTCAACGGTGATGGTTGGGATTTGAATACCTCGTTGCAAACCTGCTTGCCTGCCGGTACCTATTGTGATGTCATTTCCGGCTCGAAATCTGGTTCCAGCTGTACTGGTAAGCAAGTACAAGTGGGTTCTGATGGTCGTGCTAGCATTAGCGTTCGTACTTCCGATGCTGATGGTGCCCTTGCTATTCATGTCAATTCAAGATTGTAAATTACGATAAAGTTTTGGTTCAAATAAAAGGCATTTAAAAATTTTTAAAATATTAAAATTTTTTGGATATAGAGGAAAAAAATTGTTTGTAAAAAGGCATTAAGTTCGGCTGGGCCGATCTTTGGATACCCACCACCTCGGGTATATATGTAAACCACCTTTCGTCATAATCCGGTGAAAAATTCATAATTTATGGCCCCATACCAGCTACATCGAAATATGGTCCGATTTGGACCAAATTCGGTACGGACATTGAGTGGTCTAATAAGTACAAGTTCTTTTTTTAATTTTATAGAACAATAATATTGGTCCTTTTGGTAGCCATATCCAAATATAGACCGATCTGAACCATATACGACACAGATGTCGAAAAGCCTAACATAAGTCACTGTGTTAAATTTCGGCGAAATCGGACTATAAATGTGCCTTTTATGGGCCCAAGACTTTAAATCGAGCGATCGGTCTATATGGCAGCTATATCCAAATCTGATCTGGACAAGTTTTAAAACGGGTGTCGAAAAGCCCAACACAACTCACTGTCCCAAATTTCGGCGAAATCAGACAATATATGCGCCTTTTATGGGCCCAAAACCTTAAATCGAGAAATCGGTCTATATGGCAGCTATATCCAAATCTGGACCGATCTGGGCCAAATTGGAGAAAGTTGTCGAAGAGCCTAATACAACTCACTGTCCCAAATTTCGGCGAAATCGGATAATAAATGCGCCTTTTATGGGCCCAAAAACTTAAATCGAGAGATCGGTCTATATGGCAGCTATAGCCAAATCTGGACCGATCTGAGCCAATTGGGCCTAAGACCCTTAATGGGCGGATCGGTCTATATGGGACTATATCCAAATCTAGACCGATTTGGGGCAAATTGAAGTAAGATGTCGAAGGGCCTTACGCATCTTACTGTTCCACATTTCAGAAAAATCGGATAATAAATGTGGCCTTGGACTCTAAAACGGCGGATCGGTCTCTGGCAGCTATATCCAAACCTGGACCGATCTGGGCCAAATTGAAGAAGGATGTCGACTGGCCTAACAACTCAATGTCTCAAATTTCAGCAAAATCGGATAATAAATGTGGCTTTTATGGGCCTAAAGCCCTAAATCGGCGGATCGGTCTATATGGGGACTAAATCAAGATTTAGTCCGATATAAACCATCTTCGCACTTCGGACTCCAACAGCTGCGGCTTACACCAAAGGTTACACGGCTTGAATTTGAAACGGTACCGCAGTTAGCCAAAAGACTGTGGTCACCTGGGGGGCATCCTTGGTGATGGAAGTTGTCGACAAGGGAGAAGAACAGGGCTGCATTCCTAGGAACAATTGAAGTGGAATTTCCTGGCCCTTCTATAGTCTGTGACGATGCAGGTTGATATCGGGGCCGATACGAACTAAATGCCTTCGGGAATCAACGCTCAATTGAGATATATCGTTGCGCCCTAAAGAAGATTGGCGGGATCTGGCCAGGCGCAGCACCGGATTTAGACAAGAAGGAAGATATATCTTCTCGACCAATGGCTCACGCTTGGATACCAAGGATTCCCTTAGATCCTGAATCCATACTTGGGAGACAAAGGGACTGTACTCCCAACCACCGACTAAAGTTTGGTAGATTGGTTATTTAAAGGCGCCAATAACCCGCCTTGTCATATCGAGCATCATAGCCACTCAGTATTTGTCCAAGAACCGGTGCCGCCCAACCTCTCATTGAGACTCTCCGCTCGATACCGCTGATTGTCCACGACTGCCGTTGCAGCTACTCCGTATGGAACATTCCATTATCCGCAACCTGTGGACGCTCCCAGCTAAGCTTCTCGTAACAGTACTAAACACCACACAGATCGAACCTCATTATCCACGGCACGGGTCATCTGTGAGCTATGTGGTTCTCACAGCCATGCCGTACTGGGGGCCTCAACAAGTCTAATGGAGTTGTGTCCTATGGATTCAATAAGTTGAAGCTGAAGCTCTATAGAAGCGGTATGGTTTGGGAATCAAGAGATGACTCAGCAGTTGTTGCTGAACACTTGTCTGAGGAACTTTCGACTGGAAGTCCCCATGCCACTATCGGAACAGGAGTGATAGCGTAGAAACGGGACCCGTTAAGTAGTCGCATATGCTGATGATGTTGCTATTGCGTTAAAGGGAACGTTTCCCAGCACTCTTAGAGACATACTTCAGGAAGCTCTACGTGCGACAGCGAAGTGGGCTACCGAAAGTGGTCTAAGCGTAAATCAGTGCAAGACAAAAGTAGTTATCTTCCACAGGAAATACAAGTTTCCTACAGTGGCCCCTGTCTTCTTGGGAGAAGATAATGTTCCATTTACAGAAAGAGCAAAATACCTGAGTGTTTAGCTGAACAGGAAATTGAACTTCAAATCCAGCATTTTGGAAAGGGCAAGAAAGGCCACTCTTGCCCGGTACACCTGCAAGAGTGCTATTGCCAAAAGTTGGGGATTTAAACCGTGTGTCATGCAATGGGTATATACTGCAGTGGTCAGACCTAAAGAGTGATTTTTTTAAGGTTAGGATTTTCATGCATTAGTATTTGACAGATCACGTGGGATTTCAGACATGGTGTCAAAGAGAAAGATGCTCGGTATGCTTTGACATTTCATCATGAATAGACTTACTAACGAGCAACGCTTGCAAATCATTGAATTTTATTACCAAAATCAGTGTTCGGTTCGAAATGTGTTCATTCACCGTTCAGCGATGAGGCTCATTTCTGGTTGAATGGCTACGTAAATAAGCAAAATGCCGCATTTGGAGTGAAGAGCAACCGGAAGCCGTTCAAGAACTGCCCATGCATCCCGAAAAATGCACTGTTTGGTGTGGTTTGTACGCTGGTGGAATCATTGGACCGTATTTTTTCAAAGATGCTGTTGGACGCAACGTTACGGTGAATGAACACATTTCGAACCGAACACTGATTTTGGTCATAAAATTCAATGATTTGCAAGCGTTGCTCGTTAGTAAGTCTATTCATGATGAAATGTCAAAGCATACTGAGCATCTTTCTCTTTGACACCATGTCTGAAATCCCACGTGATCTGTCAAATACTAATGCATGAAAATCCTAACCTCAAAAAAATCACCCTTTATAATGCTATGGTGCTGTGGTCTGGTGGACGGTGTTTCAAAAATCCACCCACTGTTCAATACTCAGCTAGATCCAAAGTATGGTTTGTGCATAACAGCCGCATTGAGGATAACACCATCTGATACACTGAATTTAATGGACATAGCGGCTAGACAAATTGCCGCTACCACTACTGTGAGGTTAAGGGAGCTTTCTCTTTGGTCATGCGGCGCCTACGGACACTGTGTTATCCTTTATATAATGCGCAATCACACACTGCCCGGGATCAGTGTGAATTACACATTGCCTCAGCCGCTCGCAAATATTTACCGACCATGGCAATATGGGGCTCAAATGAAAGGTAATGGGGAGTAGGGCACGAAATTTATAGCAGCTTTCAGGACCAAATTTCTTGGTGTCGAGCATTTGCCCCCCAAAAAAAAAGCAATCCCATGGCAGCCGGTTGTATGTACCGGATTGACCCGATGAATTCTTTCATAGGCAAGGGCTGCCACCTCAGTGTACCACACACTGCTACTACTACAACAACAACAACCAAACCAAACAGGACTTATTTATTGGCCATGGCAATATGGGGCACAAATTAATGGAATTTGGGAATGATACGAATCTGATACCGAAATATGGGATGATGGCCTCATGCCATCAAGCAATGACAATATGGGGTTTAAAAAGGTGGTATTTGAGAGTAAAGCACAATGTTGTTAATTTTTCAGGGCTAAGTGTCTGGGGGACCACCCCACCCCCCAAAACACCCCTTAATAGGACATACATATTTATCGACCATGACAAAACGGGGCTCAAATTAAAGGTATTTGGAAGTAGAGCACAAAATCGGACCAAGTTTCTGGGATCAACACCACCCCCTATCCCACAAAGAACCAACCCTGAGGGCCTTCCCACAATCCCCATGAGAGTATCGGGATCTTTAATTTAGCTCTTTAAAGGATAATTTTGTTCCATATAATGTAAACTAAGGCGCAGTGGGCTCGGTTCAGCTAGTTTTCTATAGGAACAAAATTTTGACTAAATTTTTTACAGAAATAAAAATTTTAAATTTACAGAAATAAAAATTTGACAATATTTTCTATAGAAATGAAATCTTGATAACATTTTTGTAGAAATAAAATTTTGCAAAATTTTTTTAAAACTCAAACTAAACGATAAAATTTAATTTCGAGGAAATTTTGTTTTTAACTTGAAGTATTTATCCCCATGCAGCAAAAAGGCATTTCAACTGGCATGTCCCAAATTCCAGTCTAATTTATGCAATCGCCGCTAATTTGTTGCTGTTTTAGTTGAAATTATTACCTTGACAACATTTCTACTTCGACTATGTGCTTTGGAATGAATGCCCAACAAAACTGCTCCAAACCTAGCAACCCCCATAAACAAACTCAGGCAATCCCCTCAATTCAATATAGCTATATCAGACAAACTTCAAGTTGTGCTCATTATTCTTACAATAGTAGAGATTAAAAAAATATATTTTCTAAAGAATAATAACTAAAATTAAAATTTCATAGTCTGTGCTAACCAATAATTTGCCCAAATGTTGCGAATACCAGGTATGCCGTTTCTGCCGGGCACCACTTTTAGAGATGTAAGTAAAAAAGGAATACTTAAAAAAATGAGATGAGTTCAAAGTCTTTGCTTCTAGATTTCCAAAACGAAATATCCCAAAGCCCAAACCTTAATGAGCTACAAGGGCATAAGCATGTTAAATGATCGCAAACCTCCCGGCTTGGTGGACTCACATGGCATGATAGTCGATCCCAATTGTCCTCCGGCTCAAGTCCCCTCCACCTATCCACCCAAAGTGGGACCCAAGCTTCCTCCCTGGCTGGCTTATGACAAGCAGGTGTTGTGTTTCAATGCCTATTTTAAAGAAACTCTGCAAGAGGTCTATCATGCTCCCTATCAAGTGAGGAAGGTGAAAATCTTCTACTACCTGGAAGATGGTACCATGCAAATTGTCGAACCCAAGGTCTTGAATTCGGGCATACCACAAGGTTGTATGGTGCATCGCCAGCGCATACCAAAAGCACCGCCCTGTCAATCGGAGTTTATATCGATATTGGATTTAAATGTCAATATCACAGTGCAAATATTCGATAGAGTTTATCACATAACCAGCTGTGATAAATTTACTCGGCATTTTTTGAATAAATCGGGAATACCAGTGCCCGATCCCATAGATGAGCCAGTGTAAGTAGAAAATTGGTTTCCTTTCCGCTTTGATTGCCTCCTAAGGGAATTGAGTTTTAATCACCAGTAGAATATTGCCTACAAAGGAGAGATAATTTTGAATGAGTTCTGAATAGACAACTCCAAACACAGATATCACACAGTCATAAATTTTATATTTTTATTGTACTTAGTGACCCTTTCTCTCTTTTTCCTTTAGAGATCCCACCACCGAAATGCGCAAACGTTCTGGCCTCAAGCTGACGAATCCTATACCCAAGAAACACTCATTTGCCCAATTCTTGGAATTTGATCGTAAGGTTTTGAAATTTCAAGGCTATTGGGATGATCGCTCGGAATTTGGTGATGTCAGAAAATTGGATATCTGTTATTATTTGTCCGATGACACCATGGATATTAAGGAACGTTTCCCCAAGAATTCGGGCAGAGAAGGCCCCAGCACTTTCCTAAAGAGATGTAAATTGCCAAGGGTAAGTTGAAGGGATAATAGGAAAATAAATTCGTCCGAATCGCAACTTGGTTATCCACTACCATAGATTGGAATAAAAATGAACAGAATAACAGTTTAGATGAAAAGACAAAATCAATAAATAATGACTTCTAGGGGCCCAAGATGTTAAACAAGGGATGGCTTTATGGGAGGCTGCATCTACTTAAAGACATGTTTGGTCAATAAAGTACTTAACATAGATTCAAAATTTCAGCCATAACAGCCAAATATGTCGGCTTCCAGAGGCTCAAGAAGTCTAATTGCGGTAGATTATCAATGCTACCCAACAGATAATCTCCCATCACGTATTGTCCACGCCTGCTCTCCTAATAACTGCCAGTCCACCAGTTGCTTTAAAAAGGTTTAAACAGGTTTCCTTGCCCATGCTCCAAGTGCTGCCGGCAAAATGCAAATTTGCCCATGAACATTCCATTTAGGAACTGGGACAAACTTCTCACATATCAATGAGTGCCGTCCGATTCTAGTTTAAGCTCAATAATAAAGGGCCTCCTTTTTATAGCCGAGTCCGAAAGGCGTGCCGCATTGCAACACCTCTTTCGGGAGAAGTTTTTACATGGCCACCATACAATTCTTTCAAATGGCATAGTCTACAAATGTCGACAGCATTAGAAGGGGACAAGCACCACTAAGAATTTTTTCTGATGTTCAAGCCGGGATTTGAGCAAAGGCGTTCAACGTCATAGACGGACATGCTAACCTCTGCGCTACGGTGGCCTCTATGATGCCAGCAGTAATTTGAAGACCTTGGTCCTGGTATTTTTATGGGCTCCCGTCAAGGTATCGAACAGGGTACCGAATCCTAAAGAAATTTAGCAAGTCATGGTTATTTGTCTTGGATTTTTTTTGTCTCTAAGATTGGAAGTCTTCCAGCTGTGATATTATCCGGGAAGGTATTCATGTAAGATTAAAGCGCACGCGACTAGCAAACTCGGTTATTAAACGAATAACTCGGTGACCTTAGGTCCATTGTGTGCGCAATAGAGCTAAAGCGCAATGCCGGACAGAAATATGAAGCCAATGATTAAAACTAATGAAGGTAGGGAAAGAAATTCTAACCGGAGAAAATATGATCCTGCCAGCCAATTCAGGCCTCTACGGAACTCTAGAATACAAGATTGTTAAGTCTTGTAGAGAAGTCGGAGTAATCTGCCCTGCAAGAGGTTGTGCATAAAGAAGAAGAATCCTTCGATGCCACGACGTATACATTGGCGGTATGCATTGACATCGAGGTCAAGCAGATCATACAATCGCGGTATTATAGAGGCGACGATAGGAAACCTGCATGTAATAGAAGAGGTTTTCGATCGGATACCTGGGATGACACTTGAGGTCGAGTGCAAAACACTGCTACCAGGTGCAATCCCATGGCAGCAGGTTGTACGCACCGGATTGACATGATGGTATCCTCATCGGCAAGGGCTGCCGCCTCAGTGTACGTGTTCGTCTTTTTTCGTCATGGGCGAGGCTCATCCCGGAGTGCCTTCTCCGCACGCTTCTGGTCCGTGCCGGGATTGAAAAGAACCCCAGACCCTGGTTCTGTTCTGTTTGCCAGAACCGCCTTCATCATCGGTCGGTGTCGGTGAGGTGTAACCGGTGCATGGAGTGGGTACATTTCCGATCTTGCTCTGGCCTCACTTCACTGCGGGAGTATAGTCATTCTGGCTATGTCGCAAGGTGCTGTGCGAACATACCCAGCAGTGGGTCACAAGCGTCATCGTCGGCCATAACCGTCTGGTTCTAGAGGACCTTAATGCGCATCACACGTATGGCATTCTTCCCTAGGTAACGACCAGCGTGGCATAGCCTTGGCAGAGCAGATTGATAGCTCCACGTTTTGCACGGTGAATGAGGATGCCCCCACTAGGATTACGAGGAGGTGCAGCAGCTCGCCAGACATCTCAATTGTATCCCCTGATCTCCTGAGTGACGTATCCTGGCAAGCCGTCATCTCTTTGGGGTCAGACCACCTCCCCATAATTCTCACCATCGACCGACCACCCGACTTCATAATCTCTGAGCGCCGGACGTTGAACATTTATAAGAAGGTCGATTGGACTGGCTTCAGAGAGTATACCAATCGCCACTTCAGTGAACTGCCACTCCCCTCTGATGTGCTTGTGGCCGAGAGGAAATAGCGAGACATCATTAACGCAGCAGCCGCTCGCTTTATACCAGGTGGGCGAATACCCCAAGTGCGCCCCAATTTCCCCCGGCGCAAGCAGTGGTACTCGCAGACGAGCGTGATGGGATTCGTGCTATGGACCCCGCTAACCCCAGATTCAGCGAGCTGAATCTGGAAATAAACAGGGTAGTCAACGAACATAAGCGGAATTTGTGGCTGGAACACTTGGAGCAATGTAACTTAGGCACCGGTGTAGGCAAACTGTGGGCCACTGTTGAGTCACTCTCGAACCCCGGTAGACGGGATGACAGGACCTCAGTCACTTTTGGCGAGATAACCGTGACTGATCCAAAGAGATGCGCCAGGTTGGTCAACCGTCAATTTATTGTGCATCCCGAGAGAGAGAGGGCAAGGAGGAGAGCCATTCGCTGGTCTCCGAGCCGATGGACAGCCACCACAATTTACCGTGGGCGAAGTTACGAATGTCATCCGTGGCGCTAAATCTTCTAAGGCGTTGGGCCCCGACGGAATCTCTACATTGATGTTGAAGAATCGTGGCACTGTACCTATCGAAGGCATTCGACAAAGTCAGCCATGCCAAACTATTTGAGGACATCGCCAACACGTCCCTCCGGCCAAGCCTGAAACAATGGGTCGCGAATGATCTGTGGGGTCGCCAGTCATTTGTGGAATTAAGGAATAAGAAGTCGAAACACCGTAGAGTGAAACAGGGAGTTCCCCAAGGTAGCGTGATATCTCCGGCACTGTTTAACCTCTAACTATCCTCCATTCCACCCCTTCCAGACGGCATAGAGATCGTATCATATGCGGACGATTGTACGATCATGGCATCAGGCCCCCACCCATTGATGACATCTGCAATAGGTGGAACGTCTACCTCAACGAGCTTGCCTCATATTTCGCTGCAAGAAATCTGAAGATATCCGCCACCAAATCTTCAGCCACACTGTTCACTACAAATACGCGTGAGGTGAATACTGAGCTGACTGTGATGGTCGATGGAGAAATGATTCCGACCATCAAGTGTCCCAAAATACTTGGCGTCACATTTGACAGCTCCTACACTTTCTCCCCACATGCCACAGCAATCTGTAATAAAGTCAAAAGTAGAAACAAGGTCCTCAAGTCACTCGCTGGCAGCACTTGGGGTGCAGACAAAGAAACCTTGTTGACCATGTACAAAGCAATTGGCCGGTCTGTGGTAAGTTATGCAGCGCCAGTGTGGTCTCGTCAACTTTGTGACACACAGTGGAATAATATTCAGATCTGTCATAATGCCGCCCTCCAAACTGCGACGGGCTGTCTCCTCAGTTCTCATGTGGACCACCTCCATCAGGAGACAAAGATCCTACCAGTGCGAAGACATAACTACATGCTGTCTAAGCTATACCTTTTGGGCTGTTATCGCAGAACCATTCAAATCATCATCTTGTGGATAGATATCCACCGCCCAGAAGCCTTAAGGTAGATCTACACGATCTAGAGCGTGAGGTTCAGCGCTACAAGAGAGAACCTCTAGATCAAGCGGCATATCAAGCGGGTCTGAACAACATTCATGCAGACACGGTAGCAGACGCGTTAATTGGCTACCGGGTGAATGTAGTCCTTGGAGAACGACCGCCACGCATTGCACCCAAAGAAATCGACCTCCCCCGGCAAACCAGAGTAGTTCTGGCTCAATTACAGATGCAGCCGCCTCAATTCCTACAGAGCTAGGATTGATGCCGACGTGCAAGATGTATGTCCCAATTGTAACCAGGGACCGCACGATACACGTCATCTGTGTAACTTCCCGGCCAGACCCACTCCACTCAGACCCAGATCCCTGTGGACGCAACCCATCTTAGTCGCCAAGTTCCTGGGTCTTGACACTCAACAGAATCAAGCAGACGAAGGATACAACAAAATAAACTGCTACAACAACAACCCACTCCACTCAGACTCAGATCCCTCTGGAGGCACCCCATCTTAGTTGCAGAGTTCCTGGATCTGGACACTCAACAGAATCAAGCAGACGAAAGTTAGAACACAACACACTGCTACAACAACAAGGACTCCCACCAACAATCCAAATTCACTCTTCCCCAGCTCGAGAACAATCGACGTCCTCGTTCTACCATCCCAAACGGCCAACACAGAGGGGGGTCCACAATCGGCGTCGCACTCCCAGACCCAATCATCCATCCACGACCCAAACCTGGCCTGCTCGTCAGCCACATCGTCCCCCTTGATGGCCCGTTACCATCAGTTCATGTCATCTAAACTATCACCATATTTGACTTTTTGGGCACTCGAAGACGAAATTTTTCGCCGATTTAGCTGAAAATTTCCGAGTTGTGTTCTGGAATTTTAGCGCTCTGCTAACAACTACCAATCTCCTCTTTTTGTTATGTGGTGATGACCCTACATAAATTTCCATTACCAAATTCTTTTAATTTCTTTGAATTCCAGGAATTCTCTGGCCTTTCGTTACCTGGTCAACAGACTCCACAAAGTCTATTGAATGTTCTGGGCACCAATATGCGTAATGTGCGTTATGTTATGGATCCTCTGGATGTGGGACGCAAAGAAATCACCTACTACAAGGATCAGGATTTACAAATTGGAACGGTACTCAATGTATATGGCAGGGCGGTGGTACTCACAGATTGCGATGAATTCACCAAAACCTATTATCGCAAAAAGGTAAAAGAAAAAGAAAATGGTCAATCAAAAAAAGGGACAAATAACAAATCTTACCATATTTTCTTTAGTATGGCATTGAAGATTTCTCACCGGCTCCAGTGCCTTACAGATCGGACGATGCCAGTACGGCTAGACGCCGTGAACGCATATTGCCACCCTACAATGGCTGGGGTTCCTATGAGGATTCCGAGGGCAATTGCATATCGGTGGAGTCCAAACCACCACAGGCGGACTTTAAGAAATTCATACAATTGGATCGTTACATTTTGCGTTTTGGAGCCAAAGTCTTGTCCACCATAAGGGAGAATTGTGAGCGTATGTTTATTATTTCATATTTTCTATCCGATGATACCATACAAATATTTGAGGTGGCTGCCAGAAATTCTGGTTTCCTGGGAGGTGAATTTCTCAAGCGTTCGCGCATACCTTTGCCGGGTCAGCAGAAATTCACCTCGCGAAGACCACAATATTATGAGCCCTACAATTTCTATATTGGGGCCACGGTCAGTCTAAAGGATCATATATTCCATGTGGTATCGGCCGATGAGTATACCTTGATTTATATGGAGCAACATCCACAGCAGGTGAGTATGCTGCGAAAGCCATTCATTTCGATTACCTTTAATGGGGTACATATTCCCCTCCTTTTCAGTTCCCTCTTGCCGATATACAATCCATTATGAACAAGGTACGCGAAACTTTGCGTAACAGCTACAAAGACTTTGTCTGCAAATGTCTACCAGATGCAAATGCCGATGCCAAGGAGGTTCATGCCATTGGCTATGAGACCCTTAAGCAGGCCTTGGTCTCTGCCCTGGGCGACAACATCACCAATCATGAGATCATCACCATATGTCGTTTCTTCTCAGCCGAACAGGCCCCACCCATTACCTGTAATCGTGAAATTGTAAGGGCAGCTGTCCACTTGGAGATGAAGCGCAGCCTTTGGAATGGCATAGACGAAATGAAAGAGTATTTGTTCCACATAAATCCTTTAAACAAACCCTACCTGTCCGAGAGTAAAATCAGATCTGCCGTAAAAGGCTGTCGTCTGCCTTTCCCCCAGGAGCTAATCGACGATATGATGCGTGTGTTGAACCAAAATGCCTGTGGAGAGATTGAAGTTTGTGATTTGCTTAACTTCCTGGACATGAATTGTGGCAAGGTGCCCGATATTACCCCGGTGAATTTGGCCTTTGAGCTCTGTCCCAAAATACCCTTCCTGCACAAGGGGCGCCTGGTGAATTTCCAGTGTTTCCTAAAGCATTTGGGCCTCGATGAAGATTTGAAAAAACAATGCGATTAACTCATTTCATGTGTATTGGCTTTTTGTTTTCTAATAAATTCGTTTATTTTTCTTTTATATAAAAAAAAAAGAATATTGTAAACAATTTTTATTTTCTCGTGAATCATTAAAAACAACGGTCATTTAACTATTTTAAAATTTGGGATTAAGAGGAGGAGGAGGAATGTTTTACACTTTTATGTTTTGTTGTTGTATACTCAATGAAAACCATTTTACAAATTTCTTCTTTGTCAGTACACCCTAACCACCATACATACATACATACATAGTCTTAAGAACAAGAATGAAAAATAATTTACTTTTATTTGTGCAAAATACCTGACCAAATTCATCGTCATAGTCGTCGTCGACATTTTCATTTGGCCTTACTTTTCCTAACGGTTTTACTAAAATACTTGTAACAAAACACTGCTGCTTAGATTTAGAATTTTTACAATTTGGATTCGGTGAGCCAATTGAATGATTGTGGCTTTCTATCCGATGACGGACTGATGGCCACATTTATAATGGTTGGCTTATCGGAAAGCTTTTGCGATGCCTTTACAGCTTCTTGCAGTTCGGGTATGGTCTGGCAGAAGTGACCCTTCATACCGAACATTTTCATCATTTCTTCATAGCGCACTTGAACGCCCAAGGCCGAGGGTGGAGTTCTGGAATAAAGCAAACACACAAAATAAAATATGAGAAGAGGAGGCATAAATAAAGACAAGTTAAAAGGCTTTAAGTTCGGCCGGGCCGAACTTTGGATACCCACCACCTAGGGAAAATTGCAAATTGCAAATTTTGCCCATGAACATTCCACTAAGGAACAGGGGCAAACTTCTCACATATCAATGAGTGCAGTCCGACTCAAGTTTAAGCTGAATGATAAGGGGCCTCCTTTTTATAGGCGTGCCGCAGTGCGACACCTCTTTGGAGAGAAGTTTTACATGGCATAGTACCTCACAAATGTTGCCAGCATTAGGAGGGGAAAACCACCACTTTTTACTGATGGTCTCGCCAGGATTCGAACCCAGGCGTTCAGCGTCACACAATTGTGCTAACCTCTGCGATCCACCTCTTAGGGTATATATCTAAAAACCACCAATCGTCACAATCCGGTGAAAAATGGATAACTTTGCACTCAAATTCGACACGGACTTGGAGTGGTCCAATAAATATTGGGTTGCCCAAAAAGTAATTGCGGATTTTTTAAAAGAAAGTAAATGCATTTTTAATAAAACTTAGAATGGACTTTAATCAAATATATTGGGTTGCCCAAAAAGTAATTGCGGATTTTTTTAAAGAAAGTAAATGCATTTTTAATTAAACTTAGAATAAACTTTAATCA
This sequence comes from Stomoxys calcitrans, assembly GCF_963082655.1. Taxonomy (NCBI): domain Eukaryota; kingdom Metazoa; phylum Arthropoda; class Insecta; order Diptera; family Muscidae; genus Stomoxys; species Stomoxys calcitrans. Next base: position 44,487,929 of record NC_081556.1, on the reverse strand, counting down.
AATATACTTTTTTACACTTTTTTTCTAAAGCAAGCTAAAAGTAACAGATGATAACTGACAGAAGAAAGAATGCAATTACAGAGTCACAAGCTGTGAAAAAATTTGTCAACGCCGACTATATGAAAAATCCGCAATTACTTTTTGGGCAACCCAATATAAGTCACTGTTCATTTTTGTAGACCAAAAAAATATTGGCCTTTTTGGCAGCTATATGCAAACCGATCTGAACCATAAAGGACAAGGATGTCGAAAAGCCTAACATAAGTCACTGCGTCAAATTTCAACGAAATCGGATAGTAAATGCGCTTTTTATAGGGCCAAGACTTTAAATCGAGAGATCGTTTTATATGGCACCTATAACCAATTCTGGTCCGATCTGGACCAAATTAAACAAGGATATAATAATCATCATAGTTTCTTATAACTCCACTACTATATCCGTAGTTATATCTTAATAGTGGCTGGTCTCGATCATATTTCATTCAGGTCCCGAGAACTCATAAACAAGTCACTATTTCAGACAATTAATCTGCTTTTTATGGAATTTGTTTCTCATAGTTTTCCGGGGGCCGGTTACTGGCCCAGCGCCACAACCGCATGGATTTTGTGGGAGTGTATATACCTCGTTATGGCGAGCCGCTTGCTTCAAGATCCGACGCTCGTCTCCAGCCGCCCCTAACCTGGGAACAGACGCTGATGTTGGCCATTGGTTATTAGAAGGCGCCAATATCCGCCTTGTCATCTCGAGTATCGTTGGCACTCCGTATTTAATTAAGAGTCAGAGCCACCTGACTCCTCACCCAGACTCTCCTCTCGAAAATCGCTGACTGCCCACGGCCGCATTTGTAGTTATTCCGCATAAAAACGGAGCTTTCCACCATCCGCAACCTGTGGACGCCCCCGATAGTTTTCAGCAAAGCTTCCCTTGATAAAGATGGACACCAAACAAGTCGGAGCTCAAAGTTCCAGCCTGTGTGGTGCTCATAGTTGTCCAGTGTCAGCCGGGAATTATGAAATTAAGACCCTAAATTGGAAGATTGATCTATATGACAGCTAAATCTATATTGTCTGACCTGACTCATATTTGGGTCGGATGTCTGAAGGCTTAAAACAACTCACTATTTCAAATTTCAATGAAAATGGGTAAAAAGTTTCAGACCCTTTATCGGCATATCGATCTATGTGACAGCTATATTCAAATACATTTCGATCTTAACTATATTTGGGTCAGATGGCGGGTGGCTTAAAACAACTCACTGGTTAAAATTTCATCGAAATCGGGTAATAAATGCAGCTTTTATGAGTTCCAGACCTTTAAACGACAGATCGGTCTATATGACAGCTTTATCTATATATAGTTCGATCTGAAACATATTTGGGGCGGATGTCGGGTGGCCTAAAAACAACTCACTGTTTCAAATTTCAGCGAAATCGGCAATCCCGTGTCCTATAGTCAAATTCTATAGAATGGTGGGATGCGAAGACCGCATCCTGCAACCGGGCGGTGAAGCGGACCCCTTCACTACGCCCCCTTCTCAGACAACTTATCCGCCGCCCTTGGAGTACACTCCAAAATGACGTTGACAGCACCGCCCTTATTCTTTTAAGGCGCAATAGACAAACGGACGGTCCGACGGAAGACGTCCTTATTCATCAAGTCCTTCAAATTCAAGGAGTACAGGTCAGCCATAAACTCATCTGGAGTTATGGCAGCATGTACCCCGAGGACAACTACTTTGGGGACCAGCCTCTTGGCCACAGAAACTTCATCATCAAACCATTTATTACCTCCTTTATCTCACTAACAATCACTCCGAAGACCGCATCCTGCAACCGGGCGGTGAAGCGGAACCCCTTCACTACGCCCCCTTCTCAGACAACTTATCCGCCGCCCTTGGAGTACACTCCAAAATGACGTTGACAGCACCGCCCTTATTCTTTTAAGGCGCAATAGACAAACGGACGGTCCGACGGAAGACGTCCTTATTCATCAAGTCCTTCAAATTCAAGGAGTACAGGTCAGCCATAAACTCATCTGGAGTTATGGCAGCATGTACCCCGAGGACAACTACTTTGGGGACCAGCCTCTTGGCCACAGAAACTTCATCATCAAACCATTTATTACCTCCTTTATCTCACTAACAATCACTCCATCCTCGCAATCTCCCCTTTCCAAGGGTGCAAACACCCTCCTACGCGCCATAATCTTCCTCTTTGCCCTCCTTGGAGTTGAAGGCCCTTTAACCACTACACTGGCAGCGCCACCAGCGCCATTAACCATTGATCCACTGGCACTACCAACATCATCGCCATACTCTCATTCACACCAGCAGCTGACAAAACACCATTAGCTGCTCCACCACCTGACTTCTTCGCCTCCACAGAAACACCCTCGTTGAGAGACTCCAACTTAAGAGAGGTTTGCGCGTCCTCCCCAGGACTTCCACCAGAGACCAAATCCTGAGACTCCACTACCCTCCAATCCTACCAGCAGCCTCCCGTCCAGCACGGAGCAGCGACGAATCGGTACTCATAGCGACGTCCGACGTCCTCCACCTGCTTCACTCACCTTCTACCCTTTACTCTCTTCACCATTACCCTCACACTCTTAATCCTTCCCAGAATCGAAGACTCCTCCGACGCAAAAGTCTCAATTGCCCAAAAAATAACTTCCCAAAATTCACTAACTGCACTTTAATTTCGCTCTATCAATTTTGTCACAGCATTCTACTCACTCTCCATCCAGTCGCTCTGACATCCGTAAACATATACATTTCCCGATGTTCCAGTCAGTGTGGATTACCCATTGTACCATTATTCCTATGCAGATGGTTTCAAACTAGACCACCAGGTGGGCTTTGGGGTGTACCCTGAAGAACTAGAACTGGTCATATCGGCCACTGTAGTGTGTATCAAGCGGAGATCCCTGCAATTAAAGAAGTGGTAGAATGTCCAAGATTTAATGTCATAACGAAGATTGGCGTAAATATCTTCTCAAACAGCCAGAAAGCCCTTAAATCCCAGAAGAACATCTTTTTGAGCTCAAAAGCAGCTATTGACTGTTGCTGATCTCTCAACGAGATGGCTGAACAGTTCAATGTTCAACTGTTCTGGGTGCAGAAGCTATGAGGACATCGAGAAAGAAGAGACTATAGAACATCTGCTGTGTATGCATCCCTCTTTAGGTTGTTGGGCTATGTGGATGGTTCAACGGTAGGAACTAGAAATCATTTTCCTTCTACGGTTCTTGTGGTATAACAGTGGACGAAGACGTCTAAGTAGGTCTGATGGCAAACAGCCACTTAAATCGAACTCGTGGGACTTTAATATAATTGAATCTTTATGAACCTTGAAAGGCTTCGAAATATTAAAACTAGTAAGAGCGTACTAAGTTCGGCCGGGCCGAATCTTATATACCCTTTACCATGGATCGCATTTGTCGAGTTCTTTGCACGGTATTTCTTTTTAGGCAAACAAAGAAAAATGGATAAGAATTGTTATACTATCAGAAATATATCAAGCTATAGTCCGATTCGGGCCATAAGTTAATTGAATGTTGAAGACCATAGTAGAAGTCATTGGGTAATATTTCAGTCCATTCGAATAAGAATTGCGCCCTCTAGTGGTTCAAGAAGTCAAGACCCAAGATCGGTTTATATGGCAGCTATATCAGGTTATGGACTGATTTGGCCCATTTACAATCCCAACCGACCTACACTAATAAAACGTATTTGTGCAAAATTGTGGCTAGCTTTACTCTCCTGCTTTCGACAGACAGACGGACGGACGGACAGACAGACGGACAGACGGACGGACATGTCTAGATCGACTTAAAATAACATGACGATCAAGACTATGCACAATGATCGCGATGAAAATAGGGTACTACATTTTTTGATATCTGAAAGGGGATGACCTTCCTCCTTACCCTTATTGTCCGAAACGCCAGTTCTCGATGATGGGTGGTGCGATTTAAGTGAAATATTGTATGCTCTCTTATAGTACCCTAAAAATAAAAATTTGGTATCCAAATTTCGGATGGGGTACCTAGGGGGCCGCCCCATCCTAAAACCTACCAAATATATATTTAAACCAATCACGACAATATGGGACTCAAATGAAAGGAAAATACCCCACAAACAGCAATTTTTTACTGACCATCGCAATATGGGGCTCAAATAAAGGCATATGGGAGTAGAATACAAATTTGATATCCAAATGTAGGACCGTATATTGAGGGCATCACCCCTTCCCTAAAACACCCCCTCAAGTGTAAGGTATTTGATATTAGATAACGAATTTGATAACCAATTTTGGGGCCATGTGTTTGGGGGACGCCTCATCCTGTAAACTCCCCTTAAAACCAAAGGCATTATGGGGTTTTAATAAATGGTATTTGAGAGAAGAGCACGATGCTGATATTGTTTCAGGGCCAAGTGTCTGGGAGACCACCTCACTCCCGAAAACACCCCTAAATCAGACATCATGGGGGCTGAAATAAAGTATTTTAAGAATGGAGTACATCTTACATCCAAACTTAAATTCGCAGACCAATAAAGATCATATGGGATTCAGATATTAGCATGGTATTTCACTAAAAGCTTCTTAATTGTCGAAAATAAATATTCCAAGGAAAATTTTGTTCCATATAAAGTAAAAGGAGGCACAGCGGAGCGGGCCCGGTCCAGCTAGTGTTGTCTAAAATTCAATTTACGATCTAAGAGAATGCCAAGATCTTCAAAAGTTTCTTCTATGTCAATTTCATGACCGTTAAGATGATAACTTTTTGACAAGTCAAACCTACTTCCACATTTAAATAGGGGAATAATATAGGATTTCTTCCCTAGCTCAGGTACAAGGCCTTATTTTATAGATCTATTAAAAATCTCGGTTAAAGGAAATTTAGGGTGATCAGCGCAATCTTAGACCCATATTTCGAGATGTTACAAAAGGAATGACGAAATTAGTATACATGAGTAATCTATAAAATTAGGCCTTGTACCTGAACTATGTAAGAAATCATATATTATTCCCTATGATGGAAGGTATAAAGAAAATATAAAAGCTCTTTAGGGTGTAGCGATTTACACCGGACCAGTTAGTTTCGTATAAAAATCAAAAGTTTCCCACCACCTCAGGAAAATTTTAATTTTTATACCCACCACCGAAGGATGGGGGTACATTCATTTTGTCATTCCGTTTGCAACACTTCGAAATATCCATTTCCAACCCTATAAAGTATATATATTCTTGATCAGCGTAAAAATCTAAGACGATCTAGACATTTCCGTCCGTCTGCCAGTTGAAATCACGCTACAGTCTTCAAAAATTGAAATATTGAGCTGAAACTTTGCACAGATTCTTTTTTTTTTGTCCATAAGCAGGTTAAGTTCGAAGATGGGCTATATCGGACTATATCTAGATATAGCCCCCATATAGACCGATCCGCCGATTTAGAGTCTCACACCCATAAAAGCCACATCTATTATCCGATTTTGCTGAAATTTGGGACAGTGAGTTGTGTTAGGCTCCCCAACATCCTCCGCTTATTTGGCCCAGGTCGGTTCAGATTTCGATATAGCTGCAATATAGACCGATCCGCCGATTTAGGGTCTTAGGCCCATAAAAGCCACATTTACTATCCGATTTCGCTGAAATTTGGGACGGTGAGATGTGTTAGGCCCTTCGACATTCTTCGTCAATTTGACCCAGATTGGTTTAGATTTGGATATAGCTGCCATATAGACCGATCCGCCGATTTAGGGTCTTAGGCCCATAAAAGCCACATTTACTATCCGATTTTGCTGAAATTTGGGACGGTGAGTTGTGTTAGGCCCTTCGACATTCTTCGTCAATTTGACCCAGATCGGTTTAGATTTGGTTATAGCTGCCATATAGACCGATCCTCCGGTTTAGTGTCTTAGGCCCATAAAAGCTACATTTATTATCCGATTTTGCTGAAACTTGGGACAGTGAGTTGTGTTAGGCCCTTCGACATTCTTCGTCAATTTGGCCCAGATCGGTTCAGATTTGGATATAGCTGCCATATAGACCGATCCTCCGATTTAGGGTCTTAGGCCCATAAAAGCCACATTTATTATCCGATTTTGCTGAAATTTGGGACAGTGAGATGTGTTAGACCCTTCGATATCCTTCGTCAATTTGGCTCATATCGGTACAGATTTGGATATAGCTGCCATATAGACCGATCCTCCGATTTAGGATCTTAGGCCCAAAAGAGCCACATTTAGTATCAGATTTTGATGACATTTGGGACAGAGAGTTGTGTCAAGCCCTTCGACTTACTTCGTAAATTTGGTCCAGATCGGTCGAGATTCGGAATTAAAGGTGGTTTACATATATACCCTAGGTGGTGGGTATCCAAAGTTCGGCCCGGCCGAATTTAACGCCTTTTACTTGTTAAAATTTTCTTTTAGAAATTAAACTTTAGCAAAATTTCCCTTAGAAATGACATTGAATCAACATTTCCTTCCGAGACAATTTATTGCTCCCTTTCAAATAAAGGTTATCATTGATACGATATGTAGTATGTAGGAATGGTTCTCTCTTACCGAGAATATTTCTTATGCTATTGTTTTTGTTTTGGACAACTTCATAAATATTACTTTTATAAAAATCAACTCCAAAAACAAAATTTCATTTATTTCTATATCTTAGCCAAAATATTATGCAGCAGTTATCTAATCAAAGGAACATATTTCTGACCTGTCCCTTTCTTGCTCTCGCAAACAAACGATAAGAACGTCTGTTTGAAGTATCATCAACTGTCTGACGGCCCGTGTCGCTCTGTCGCTGAAAATCTCCCCACAAATCAATCTACTAATTTATTGCTGATTTAAATTGGAAAACGAACGCATTGACGCATTTTGGTATAAAAAGAAGATACAAATTTTTGCAAACAGTTAGTAAAGCTTTTGCTGTGAACGCAACGAAATGTTTTTCACTAAAATCAATTTGAGCCTGGTTGTGCTCTTGGCCGTTTCTAGCCAATTGGCTAGTGGACAATTCAATCCCAATTTTGCCTCGGGTCGCAGTACCATTGTCCATTTGTTTGAATGGAAATGGGATGATATAGCCGCGGAATGTGAAAGATTCTTGGGTCCTAAAGGATTTGGCGGTGTGCAGGTGAGTTCTGGCCATAGGATGTGCTGCGAAACTTCTCTTGTTAACGCCCAGTGTTTGTCTTAAAGGTCTCTCCGGTCAATGAGAATATTGTGGTCGGCAATCGTCCCTGGTGGGAACGTTATCAACCCATATCCTACCTCTTAACCACCCGTTCCGGCAATGAAGCCCAATTCTCCAGCATGGTTAGACGTTGCAACAATGTAGGTGTTCGCATTTATGTGGATGTTGTCATCAACCACATGACCGGTGATGCCTCTCAAGCCAAGGGAACTGGTGGCTCCACAGCCAATCCCGGTTCCAAGAGTTACCCTGCAGTTCCCTACTCCTCCCTGGACTTCCATTCCACCTGTAGCATCAATAACTACAATGATGTGAATCAAGTGCGCAATTGCGAGTTGGTCGGTTTGAAGGATTTGGATCAGGGCAAATCGTATGTGCAGGATCGTATTGTGGATTTCATGAATAAATTGATTTCATTGGGTGTGGCTGGTTTCCGTGTGGATGCTGCCAAACATATGTGGCCAGCTCATTTGAAGGTGAGTATGTGAAACAGAAAATAGTCTCCTCAAAGATTGAAAACCCCGAACTAAGTGAGTCCCGATTCACACAAGAAAATTTTACCAGCGACAATTCTCTGCTTGTTGGAGAAACAGAGGCTAGGGGTATGAAGAAAAACCCCTTCACTTTATTTCCTATAATCATAGCATTGCCGCAAGTAAAATTGTCTGGTTTTAATTGGGGAAAAAAATCTTAAAATAATGCAACGCCATCTAGCGGCGGTTTATTTATTTTATATTTGAACAAAATTAACTTTTCATTAAGTAAGCTCATAGTAGGGCAAGTTTGCCAGTGGCAAATGGCATGTTCATGGCAAATTTGCATTTGCTAGCTCATAGTAGACCTTACAATGGTTAGATCTGTCTCTGTAGCCATTGAAAGTCACTTCGCTCCACTTTACTTCACTTCTTCAAGCTTTTCATTTTGATTTCTGACTTAACTTCTTCATCTCTTACTTTTCTTTATTATTCTTTTAGACTATCTACAATCGCTTGAATAACTTGAATACCGGTCATGGTTTCGCTAGCAATGCCCGTCCCTTCATCTTCCAAGAAGTCATCGATTTGGGTGGTGAAGCCATCTCCAAATATGAATACACCGATTTGGGTACCGTCACCGAATTCAGCCATTCCAATTCGATTGGCAAAGTCTTCCGTGGCAAGGATCAGATGCGTTGGCTCTCCAACTGGGGCACCGCTTGGGGCTTTATGCCCTCCGATCGTTCCCTCATCTTTGTCGATAATCATGACAATCAACGCGGCCATGGTGCTGGTGGTGCTGACATTCTTACCTACAAACAAGCCAGACAATATAAAATGGCCACTGCCTTCATGTTGGCTCATCCCTTCGGCATTACTCGTGTCATGTCTTCCTTCGCCTTCGATAACACCGATCAGGGACCTCCCACCACCGATGGTTCAAATATTCGTTCGCCCACTATCAATGCTGACCAATCTTGCGGTGGCGGTTGGATTTGTGAACATCGTTGGCGTCAAATTACCAACATGGTCGAGTTCAGAAACGTTGCGGGCTCAACTGGTGTACAAAATTGGTGGGATAATGGCAGCAACCAGATTGCCTTCTGTCGTGGCAATAAGGCTTTCATCGCCCTCAACGGTGATGGTTGGGATTTGAATACCTCGTTGCAAACCTGCTTGCCTGCCGGTACCTATTGTGATGTCATTTCCGGCTCGAAATCTGGTTCCAGCTGTACTGGTAAGCAAGTACAAGTGGGTTCTGATGGTCGTGCTAGCATTAGCGTTCGTACTTCCGATGCTGATGGTGCCCTTGCTATTCATGTCAATTCAAGATTGTAAATTACGATAAAGTTTTGGTTCAAATAAAAGGCATTTAAAAATTTTTAAAATATTTAAATTTTTTGGATATAGAGGAAAAAAATTGTTTGTAAAAAGGCATTAAGTTCGGCCGAGCCGATCTTTGGATACCCACAACCTCGGGTATATATGTAAAGCACCTTTCGTCATAATCCGTTGAAAATGCAGTTATATCGAAATATGGTACGATTTGGACCAAATTCGTCACTGACATTGAGTGGTCTAATAAGTACAAGTTCTTTTTTTAATTTTATAGAACAACAATATTGGTCCTTTTGGTAGCCATATCCAAATATAGACCGATCTGAACCATATACGACACAGATGTCGAAAAGCCTAACATAAGTCACTGTGTTAAATTTCGGCGAAATCGGACTATAAATGTGCCTTTTATGGGCCCAAGACTTTAAATCGAGCGATCGGTCTATATGGCAGCTATATCCAAATCTGAACCGATCTGGACAAGTTTTAAAACGGGTGTCGAAAAGCCCAACACAACTCACTGTCCCAAATTTCGGCGAAATCAGACAATATATGCGCCTTTTATGGGCCCAAAACCTTAAATCGAGAAATCGGTCTATATGGCAGCTATATCCAAATCTGGACCGATCTGGGCCAAATTGGAGAAAGTTGTCGAAGAGCCTAATACAACTCACTGTCCCAAATTTCGGCGAAATCGGATAATAAATGCGCCTTTTATGGGCCCAAAAACTTAAATCGAGAGATCGGTCTATATGGCAGCTATAGCCAAATCTGGACCGATCTGAGCCAATTGGGCCTAAGACCCTTAATGGGCGGATCGGTCTATATGGGACTATATCCAAATCTAGACCGATTTGGGGCAAATTGAAGTAAGATGTCGAAGGGCCTTACGCATCTTACTGTTCCACATTTCAGAAAAATCGGATAATAAATGTGGCCTTGGACCCTAAAACGGCGGATCGGTCTCTGGCAGCTATATCCAAACCTGGACCGATCTGGGCCAAATTGAAGAAGGATGTCGACTGGCCTAACAACTCAATGTCTCAAAATTTCAGCAAAATCGGATAATAAATGTGGCTTTTATGGGCCTAAAGCCCTAAATCGGCGGATCGGTCTATATGGGGACTAAATCAAGATATAGTCCGATATAAACCATATTCGCACTTCGAACTCCAACAGCTGCGGCTTACACCAAAGGTTACACGGCTAGAATTTGAAACGGCACCGCAGTTAACCAAAAGACTGCGGTCACCTGGGGGGCATCCGCGGTGATGGAAGTTGTCGACATGGGAGAAGAACAGGGCTGCATACCTAGGAACAATTGAAGTGGAATTTCCTGGCCCTTCTATAGTCTGTGACGATGCAGGTTGATATCGGGGCCGATACAAATTAAATGCCTTCGGGAATCAACGCTCAATTGAGATATATCGTTGCGCCCTAAAGAAGATTGGCGGGATCTGGCCAGGCGCAGCACTGACCAATGGCTCACGCTTGGATACCAAGGATTCCCTTAGATCCTGAATCCATACGTGAGAGACAAAGGGACTGTACTCCCAACCACCGACTAAAGTTTGGTAGATTGGTTATTTAAAGGCGCCAATAACCCGCCTTGTCATATCGAGCATCATAGGCACTCAGTAGTTGTCCAAGAACCGGTGCCGCACGACCTCTCACTGAGACTCTCCGCTCGATACCGCTGATTGTCCACGACGGCCGTTGTAGCTACTCCGTATGGAACATTCCATTATGCGCAACCGCGCCCGGTAGCTCGCAGCTAAGCTTCTCGTAACAGTACTAAACACCACATAGATCGAACCTCAATATCCACGGCACCTGAAAGGCGTCGAAGCGGGAACAGTTAAGTAGTCGCGTATGCTGATGACGTTGCTATTGCGTTAAGGGGAACGTTTCGCAGAACTCTTAAAGACATACTTCAGGAAGCTCTACGTGTGACAGCGAAGTGGGCTACCGAAAGTGATCTAAGCGTAAATCAGTGCAAGACAAAAGTAGTTATCTTCCACAGGAAATACAAGTTACCTACAGTGGCCCCTGTCTTCTTGGGAGAAGATAATGTTCCATTTACAGAAAGAGCAAAATACCTGAGTGTTTAGCTGAACAGGAAATTGAACTTCAAATCCAGCATTTTGGAAAGGGCAAGAAAGGCCACTCTTGCCCGGTACACCTGCAAGAGTGCTATTGCCAAAAGTTGGGGATTTAAACCGTGTGTCATGCAATGGGTATATACTGCAGTGGTCAGACCTAAAGAGTGATTTTTTTGAGGTTAGGATTTTCATGCATTAGTATTTGACAGATCACGTGGGATTTCAGACATGGTGTCAAAGAGAAAGATGCTCAGTATGCTTTGACATTTCATCATGAATAGACTTACTAACGAGCAACGCTTGCAAATCATTGAATTTTATTACCAAAATCAGTGTTCGGTTCGAAATGTGTTCATTCACCGTTCAGCGATGAGGCTCATTTCTGGTTGAATGGCTACGTAAATAAGCAAAATTGCCGCATTTGGAGTGAAGAGCAACCAGAAGCCGTTCAAGAACTGCCCATGCATCCCGAAAAATGCACTGTTTGGTGTGGTTTGTACGCTGGTGGAATCATTGGACCGTATTTTTTCAAAGATGCTGTTGGACGCAACGTTACGGTGAATGAACACATTTCGAACCGAACACTGATTTTGGTAATAAAATTCAATGATTTGCAAGCGTTGCTCGTTAGTAAGTCTATTCATGATGAAATGTCAAAGCATACTGAGCATCTTTCTCTTTGACACCATGTCTGAAATCCCACGTGATCTGTCAAATACTAATGCATGAAAATCCTAACCTCAAAAAAATCACCCTTTATAATGCTATGGTGCTGTGGTCTGGTGGACGGTGTTTCAAAAATCCACCCACTGTTCAATACTCAGCTAGATCCAAAGTATGGTTTGTGCATAACAGCCGCATTGAGGATAACACCATCTGATACACTGAATTTAATGGACATAGCGGCTAGACAAATTGCCGCTACCACTACTGTGAGGTTAAGGGAGCTTTCTCTTTGGTCATGCGGCGCCTACGGACACTGTGTTATCCTTTATATAATGCGCAATCACACACTGCCCGGGATCAGTGTGGATTACACATTGCCTCAGCCGCTCGCAAATATTTACCGACCATGGCAATATGGGGCTCAAATGAAAGGTAATGGGGAGTAGGGCACGAAATTTATAGCAGCTTTCGGGACCAAATTTCTTGGTGTCGAGCATTTCCCCCCAAAAAAAGCAATCCCATGGCAGCCGGTTGTATGTACCGGATTGACCCGATGAATTCCTTCATCGGCAAGGGCTGCCGCCTTAGTGTACCACACACTGCTACTACTACAACAACAACAACCAAACCAAACAGGACTTATTTATTGGCCATGGCAATATGGAGCACAAATTAATGGAATATGGGAATAGAATACGAATCTGATATCGAAATGTGGGACCAAGAGTTTTAGGGACGCCTCATGCCATCAAGCAATGGCAATATGGGGTTTAAATAAGTGGTATTTGAGAGTAAAGCATGATGTTGTTAATTTTCCAGGGCTAAGTGTCTGGGGGACCACCCCACCCCCCAAAACACCCCTAAATAGGACATATTGGGTTGCCCAAAAAGTAATTGTGGATTTTTTAAAAGAAAGTAAATGCATTTTTAATAAAACTTAGAATGAACTTTTATCAAATATACTTTTTTACACTTTTTTTCTACAGCAAGCTAAAAGTAACAGCTGATAACTGACAGAAGAAAGAATGCAATTACAGAGTCACAAGCTGTGAAAAAATTTGTCAACGCCGACTATATGAAAAAATCCGCAATTACTTTTTGGGCAACCAATACATATTTACCGACCATGACAAAACGGAGCTCAAATTAAAAGTATTTGGAAGTAGAGCACAAAATCGGACCAAGTTTCTGAGATCAACACCACCCCCTATCTCACAAAGAACCAACCCTGAGGGCCTTCCCACAATCCCCATGAGAGTATCGGGATCTTTAATTTAGCTCTTCAAAGGATAATTTTGTTCCATATAATGTAAAATAAGGCGCAGCGGGCTCGGTTCAGCTAGTTTTCTATAGGAAAAAATGTTGACTACATTTTTTACAGAAACAAAGATTTTAAATTTACAGAAATAAAAATTTGACAATATTTTCTATAGAAATAAAATCTTGATAACATTTTTGTAGAAATAAAATTTTGCAAATTTTTTTTAAAACTCAAATTACGTTAAAATTTAATTTCGAGGAAATTTTGTTTTTAATTTGAAGCATTTATCCCCATGCAGCAAAAAGGCATTTCAACTGGCATGTCCCAAATTCCAGTCTAATTTATGGAATCGCCGCTAATTTGTTGCTGTTTTAGTTGAAATTATTACCTTGACAACATTTCTACTTCGACTATGTGCTTTGGAATGAATGCCCAACAAAACTGCTCCAAACCTAGCAACCCCCATAAACAAACTCAGGCAATCCCCTCAATTCCATAAAGAAATTTCAAACAAACCTCAAGTTGTGCTCGTTTTTCTTACAATAGTAGAGATTTAAAAAAATATATTTTCTAAAGAATAATAACTAAAATTAAAATTTCATAGTCTGTGCTAACCAATAATTTGCCCAAATGTTGCGAATACCAGGAATGCCGTTTCTGCCGGGCACCACTTTTAGAGATGTAAGTAAAAAAGGAATACTTAAAAAAATGAGATGAGTTCAAAGCCTTTGCTTCTAGATTTCCAAAACGAAATATCCCAAAGCCCAAACCTTAATGAGCTACAAGGGCATAAGCATGTTAAATGATCGCAAACCTCCCGGCTTGGTGGACTCACATGGCATGATAGTCGATCCCAATTGTCCTCCGGCTCAAGTCCCCTCCACCTATCCACCCAAAGTGGGACCCAAGCTTCCTCCTTGGCTGGCTTATGACAAGCAGGTGTTGTGTTTCAATGCCTATTTTAAAGAAACTCTGCAAGAGGTCTATCATGCTCCCTATCAAGTGAGGAAGGTGAAAATCTTCTACTACCTGGAAGATGGTACCATGCAAATTGTCGAACCCAAGGTCTTGAATTCGGGCATACCACAGGGTTGTATGGTGCATCGCCAGCGCATACCAAAAGCACCGCCCTGTCAATCGGAGTTTATATCGATTTTGGATTTAAATGTCAATACCACAGTGCAAATATTCGATAGAGTTTATCACATAACCAGCTGTGATAAATTTACTCGGCATTTTTTGAATAAATCGGGAATACCAGTGCCCGATCCCATAGATGAGCCAGTGTAAGTAGAAAATTGGTTTCCTCGCTTTGATTACCACCTAAGGGAATTGAGCTTTAATCACCAGTAGAATGTTGCATACAAGGAGAGATTGTTTTGAATAAGTTCTGAATAGACAACTCCAACCACAGATATCACACAGTCATAATTTTTATTGTCCTTAGTGACCCTTTTTCTTTTTTCCTTTAGAGATCCCACCACCGAAATGCGCAAACGTTCTGGCCTCAAGCTGACAAATCCTATACCCAAGAAACACTCATTTGCCCAATTCTTGGAATTTGATCGCAAGGTTTTAAAATTTCAAGGCTATTGGGATGATCGCTCGGAATTTGGTGATGTCAGAAAATTGGATATCTGTTATTATTTGTCGGATGACACCATGGATATTAAGGAACGTTTCCCCAAGAACTCGGGCAGAGAAGGCCCCAGCACTTTCCTAAAGAGATGTAAATTGCCAAGGGTAAGTTGAAGGGTTAATAGGAAAATAAATTCGTCCGGACCGCAACTTGGTTATCCACTACCATAGATTCGAATAAAAATGAACAGAATAACAGTTTACATGAAAAGAAAAAATCAATAAATAATGACTTCTAGGGCCCCAAGATGTTAAACAAGGGATGGCTTTATGGGAGGCTGCATCTACTTAAAGACATGTTTGGTCATAAAAGTACTTAACATAGATTCAAAATTTCAGCCATAACAGCCAAATATGTCGGCTTCCAGAGGCTCAAGAAGTCTAGGTAGATTATCAATGCTACCCAACAGATAATCTCCCATCACGTATTGTCCACGCCTGCTCTCCTAATAACTGCCAGTCCACCAGTTGCTTTAAAAAGGTTTAAACAGGTTTCCTTGCCCATGCTCCAAGTGCTGCCGGCAAAATGCAAATTTGCCCATGAACATTCCATTTAGGAACTGGGACAAACTTCTCACATATCAATGAGTGCCGTCCGATTCTAGTTTAAGCTCAATAATAAAGGGCCTCCTTTTTATAGCCGAGTCCGAAAGGCGTGCCGCATTGCAACACCTCTTTCGGGAGAAGTTTTTACATGGCCACCATACAATTCTTTCAAATGGCATAGTCTACAAATGTCGACAGCATTAGAAGGGGACAAGCACCACTAAGAATTTTTTCTGATGTTCACGCCGGGATTTGAGCAAAGGCGTTCAACGTCATAGACGGACATGCTAACCTCTGCGCTACGGTGGCCTCTATGATGCCAGCAGTAATTTGAAGACCTTGGTCCTGGTTCTTTTATGGGCTCCCGTCAAGGTATCGAACAGGGTGGCCGAATCCTAAAGAAATTAACCAAGTCATGGTTATTTGTCTTGGATTTTTTTTGTCTCTAAGATTGGAAGTCATCCAGGTGTGATATTATCCGGGAAGGTATTCATGTAAGATTAAAGCGCACGCGACTAGCAAACTCGGTTATTAAACGAATAACTCGAAGACCTTAGGTCCATTGTGTGCGCCATAGAGCTAAAGCGCAATGCCGGACAGAAATATGAAGCCAATGATCAAAACTAATGAAGGTAGGGAAAGAAATTCTAACCGGAGAAAATATGATCCTGCCAGCCAATTCAGGCCTCTACGGAACTCTAGAATACAAGATTGTTAAGTCTTGTAGAGAAGTCGGAGTAATCTGCCCTGCAAGAGGTTGTGCATAAAGAAGAAGAATCCTTCGATGCCACGACGTATACATTGGCGGTATGCATTGACATCGAGGTCAAGCAGATCATACAATCGCGGTATTATAGAGGCGACGATAGGAAACCTGCATGTAATAGAAGAGGTTTTCGATCGGATACCTGGGATGACACTTGAGGTCGAGTGCAAAACACTGCTACCAGGTGCAATCCCATGGCAGCAGGTTGTACGCACCGGATTGACATGATGGTATCCTCATCGGCAAGGGCTGCCGCCTCAGTGTACGTGTTCGTCTTTTTTCGTCATGGGAGAGGCACATCCCGGAGTGCCTTCTCCGCAAGCTTCTGGTCCGTGCCGGGATTGAAAAGAACCCCAGACCCTGGTTCTGTTCGGTTTGCCAGAACCACCTTCATCATCGGTCGGTGTCGGTGAGGTGTAACCGGTGCATGGAGTGGATACATTTCCGATCTTGCTCTGGCCTCACTTCACTGCGGGAGTATAGTCATACTGGCTATGTCGCAAGGTGCTGTGCGAACATAGCCAGCAGTGGGTCGTCGTCGTCGGCTTCGGCGTCTTCGTCGACGGACTATGTGACCTCTACCGTACGGCAGTTTACGCAACGGCAGCATCCTAGCCCTAATATTGCCAGGCCAGTGCCGGGAAGTGTATCGTTCTTGCAGTTAAACTGCAACGGACTTCGTGGCAAGATCGATGAGATCGTGGACTTTATGAGTCGGAAGAGCATATTGGTCGCAGCGATCCAGGAGACAAAGCTGACTAACACCTGCAGCTTGCACAGTTGTCACGGTTACAATGTGCTACGTAAGGATCGCTCGAGGAATGGAGGTGGAGGATTGGCCTTCGTAATACACCATTCCGTGCAGTATAGACCTATCTCGCCTGCGCTTGACCCTAGTGACCCCTACATGGAATGCATGGGGTTAGCAGTCAGGTCTGGTACTGCCGAGATAGAGCTATACAACGTGTATATACCGCCGGTTGGTAGCTGTGTCCCGATTAATGGCCAGGCTTACAACCCCGACATAAGTGGGTTGCTATCTGCCCATAACCGTCTGGTTCTAGGGGACTTTAATGCGCATCACACGTATGGCATTCTCCCCTAGGTAACGACCAGCGTGGCATAGCCTTGGCAGAGCAAATTGATAGGTCCACGTTTTGCACGGTGAATGAGGATGCCCCCACTAGGATTACGAGGAGGTGCAGCAGCTCGCCAGACATCTCAATTGCATCCCCTGATCTCCTGAGTGGCGTATCCTGGCAAGCCGTCATCTCTTTGGGGTCGGACCACCTCCCCATAATTCTCACTATCGACCGACCACCCGACTTCATAACCTCTGAGAGCCGGACGTTTAGCAATTATAAGAAGGCCGATTGGACTGGCTTCAGAGAGTATACCAATCGCCACTTCAGTGAACTGCCACCCCCCTCTGATGTGCTTGCGGCCGAGAGGAAATACCGAGACGTCATTAACGCAGCAGCCGCTCGCTTTATACCAGGCGGGCGAATACCCCAAGTGCGACCCAATTTCCCCGGCGCAAGCAGTGGTACTCGCAGACGAGCGTGATGGGATTCGTGCTATGGACCCCGCTAACCCCAGAATCAGCGAGCTGAATCTGGAAATAAACAGGGTAGTCAACGAACATAAGCGGAATTTGTGGCTGGAACACTTGGAGCAATGTAACTTAGGCACCGGTGTAGGCAAACTGTGGGCCACTGTTGAGTCACTCTCGAACCCCGGTAGACGGGATGACAGGACCTCAGTCACTTTTGGCGATATAACCGTGACTGATCCAAAGAGATGCGCCAGGTTGGTCAACCGTCAATTTATTGTGCATCCCGAGAAAGACAGGGCAAGGAGGAGAGCCATTCGCTGTATTCGTTTCCTCCGAGCCGATGAACAGCCACCACAATTTACCGTGGGCGAAGTTACGAATGTCATCCGTGGCGCTAAATCTTCTAAGGCGTTGGGCCCCGACGGAATCTCTACATTGATGTTGAAGAATCTGGATTCACCTGGAGTTGAGTACCTTACCACTGTCCTCAACCTGTCATTGAACACTCTTATAGTTACCGATGTCTGGAAAATGGGCAGAGTGATCCAGCTACTGAAGCCTGGAAAAGACCCGAGTTTGGGGGAGTCGTACAGACCGATCTCCCTTCTCTCACCAGTAGCAAAGACGCTTGAGGCATTACTCCTCCCGAGCCGCGTAGGAGAATTTCCATTCGCCGAGCATCAACATGGATTTCGTAGACTACATAGCACAACAACAGCTTTCAATGCCATCACCGCACACATTTGCCGTGGCTTCAATCACCCCAGGCCATGTGATAGGACGGTCTTCGTGGCACTGGAACTATCGAAGGCATTCGACACGGTCAGCCATGCCAAACTATTTGAGGACATCACCAACACATCCCTCATTTTCGAATTACCTGTGTGGTCCGCAGTCATTTGTGGAATTCAGGGATAAGAAGTCTAATCACCATAGAGTGAAACAGGAAGTGATATCTCCGGCACTATTTAACCTCCACCTATCGTATCATATGCGGACGATTGTACGATCATGGCATCAGGCCTCCCACCCATTGTTGGCACCTGCGATAGGTTGAACGTCTACCTCAACGAACTTGCCTCATATATCGTTGCAAAAATTCGGAAGATATCTGCCAACAAATTGGCAGATTGTCCACATTGTTCACTAAAAAAAGAGCGTGAGGTGAATACCGAGCTGACTATGACGGTCGATGGAGAAATTATTCCGACCATACTTGGCGTCACATTTGACAGCTCCTACACTTTCTCCCCACATGCCACAGCAATCTGTAATAAAGTCAAAAGTAGAAACAAGGTCCTCAAGTCACTCGCTGGCAGCACTTGGGGTGCAGACAAAGAAACCTTGTTGACCATGTACAAAGCAATTGGCCGGTCTGTGGTAAGTTATGCAGCGCCAGTGTGGTCTCGTCAACTTTGTGACACACAGTGGAATAATATTCAGATCTGTCAGAATGCCGCCCTCCGAACTGCGACGGGCTGTCTCCTTAGTTCTCATGTGGACCACCTCCATCAGGAGACAAAGATCCTACCAGTGCGAAGCCATAACTACATGCTGTCTAAGCAATACCTTTTGGGCTGTTATCGCAGAAATCATCCAAATCATCATCTTGTGGATAGATACCCACCGCCCAGAAGCCTTAAGGTTGATCTACACGATCTAGAGCGTGAGGTCCAGCGCTACAAGAGAGAACCTCTAGATCAAGCGGCATATCAAGCGGGTCTGAACAACATTCATGCAGACACGGTAGCAGACGCGTTAATTGGCTACCGGGTGAATGTAGTCCTTGGAGAACGACCGCCACCCATTGCAACCCGAAGAAATCGACCTCCCCCGGCAAACCAGAGTGGTTCTGGCTCAATTACGTTCCGGCAGATGCAGCCGCCTCAATTCCCACAGAACAAGTATTGATGCCACCATGTAAGAGGTATGTGCCGATTATAACCAGGGACCACACGATACACGTCACCTGTTTAACTTCCCGGCCAGACCCACTCCACTCAGACCCAGATCCCTGTGGACGCACCCCATCTTAGTCGCAGAGTTCCTGGGTCTTGACATTCAACAGAATCAAGCAGACGAAGGATACAACAAGATAAACTGCTACAACAACAACAACCCACTCGACTCAGACCCAGATCCCTCTGGAGGCACCCCATCTTAGTTGCAGAGTTCAACAGAATCAAGCAGACGAAAGTTAGAACACAACACACTGCTACAACAACAAGGACTCCCACCAACAATCCAAATTCACTCTTCCCCAGCTCGAGAACAATCGACGTCCTCGTTCTACCATCCCAAACGGCCAACACAGAGGGGGGTCCACAATCGGCGTCGCACTCCCAGACCCAATCATCCATCCACGACCCAAACCTGGCCTGCTCGTCAGCCACATCGTCCCCCTTGATGGCCCGTTACCATCAGTTCATGTCATCTAAACTATCACCATATTTGACTTTTTGGGCACTCGAAGACGAAATTTTTCGCCGATTTAGCTGAAAATTTCCGAGTTGTGTTCTGGAATTTTAGCGCTCTGCTAACAACTACCAATCTCCTCTTTTTGTTATGTGGTGATGACCCTACATAAATTTCCATTACCAAATTCTTTTAATTTCTTTGAATTCCAGGAATTCTCTGGCCTTTCGTTACCTGGTCAACAGACTCCACAAAGTCTATTGAATGTTCTGGGCACCAATATGCGTAATGTGCGTTATGTTATGGATCCTCTGGATGTGGGACGCAAAGAAATCACCTACTACAAGGATCAGGATTTACAAATTGGAACGGTACTCAATGTATATGGCAGGGCGGTGGTACTCACAGATTGCGATGAATTCACCAAAACCTATTATCGCAAAAAGGTAAAAGAAAAAGAAAATGGTCAATCAAAAAAAGGGACAAATAACAAATCTTACCATATTTTCTTTAGTATGGCATTGAAGATTTCTCACCGGCTCCAGTGCCTTACAGATCGGACGATGCCAGTACGGCTAGACGCCGTGAACGCATATTGCCACCCTACAATGGCTGGGGTTCCTATGAGGATTCCGAGGGCAATTGCATATCGGTGGAGTCCAAACCACCACAGGCGGACTTTAAGAAATTCATACAATTGGATCGTTACATTTTGCGTTTTGGAGCCAAAGTCTTGTCCACCATAAGGGAGAATTGTGAGCGTATGTTTATTATTTCATATTTTCTATCCGATGATACCATACAAATATTTGAGGTGGCTGCCAGAAATTCTGGTTTCCTGGGAGGTGAATTTCTCAAGCGTTCGCGCATACCTTTGCCGGGTCAGCAGAAATTCACCTCGCGAAGACCACAATATTATGAGCCCTACAATTTCTATATTGGGGCCACGGTCAGTCTAAAGGATCATATATTCCATGTGGTATCGGCCGATGAGTATACCTTGATTTATATGGAGCAACATCCACAGCAGGTGAGTATGCTGCGAAAGCCATTCATTTCGATTACCTTTAATGGGGTACATATTCCCCTCCTTTTCAGTTCCCTCTTGCCGATATACAATCCATTATGAACAAGGTACGCGAAACTTTGCGTAACAGCTACAAAGACTTTGTCTGCAAATGTCTACCAGATGCAAATGCCGATGCCAAGGAGGTTCATGCCATTGGCTATGAGACCCTTAAGCAGGCCTTGGTCTCTGCCCTGGGCGACAACATCACCAATCATGAGATCATCACCATATGTCGTTTCTTCTCAGCCGAACAGGCCCCACCCATTACCTGTAATCGTGAAATTGTAAGGGCAGCTGTCCACTTGGAGATGAAGCGCAGCCTTTGGAATGGCATAGACGAAATGAAAGAGTATTTGTTCCACATAAATCCTTTAAACAAACCCTACCTGTCCGAGAGTAAAATCAGATCTGCCGTAAAAGGCTGTCGTCTGCCTTTCCCCCAGGAGCTAATCGACGATATGATGCGTGTGTTGAACCAAAATGCCTGTGGAGAGATTGAAGTTTGTGATTTGCTTAACTTCCTGGACATGAATTGTGGCAAGGTGCCCGACATTACCCCGGTGAATTTGGCCTTTGAGCTCTGTCCCAAAATACCCTTCCTGCACAAGGGGCGCCTGGTGAATTTCCAGTGTTTCCTAAAGCATTTGGGCCTCGATGAAGATTTGAAAAAACAATGCGATTAACTCAAATGATGTGTATTGGCTTTTTGTTTTCTAATAAATTCGTTTATTTTTCTTTTATATAAAAAAAAAAAGAATATTGTAAACAATTTTTATTTTCTCGTGAATCATTAAAAACAACGGTCATTTAACTATTTTAAAATTTGGGATTAAGAGGAGGAGGAGGAATGTTTTACACTTTTATGTTTTGTTGTTGTATACTCAATAAAAACCATTTTACAAATTTCTTCTTTGTCAGTACACCCTAACCACCATACATACATACATACATAGTCTTAAGAACAAGAATGAAAAATAATTTACTTTTATTTGTGCAAAATACCTGACCAAATACATCGTCATAGTCGTCGTCGTCGTCGACATTTTCATTTGGCCTTACTTTTCCTAACGGTTTTACTAAAATACTTGTAACAAAACACTGCTGCTTAGATTTAGAATTTTTACAATTTGGATTCGGTGAGCCAATTGAATGATTGTGGCTTTCTATCCGATGACGGACTGATGGCCACATTTATAATGGTTGGCTTATCGGAAAGCTTTTGCGATGCCTTTACAGCTTCTTGCAGTTCGGGTATGGTCTGGCAGAAGTGACCCTTCATACCGAACATTTTCATCATTTCTTCATAGCGCACTTGAACGCCCAAGGCCGAGGGTGGAGTTCTGAAATAAAGCAAACACATAAAATAAAATATGAGAAGAGGAGGCAAGACAAGTTAAAAGGCTTAAGTTCGTCCGGGCCGAACTTGGATACCCACCACCTAGGGTAAATTGCAAATTGCAAATTTTGCCCATGAACATGGGGAACAGGGGCAAACTTCTCACATATCAATGAGTGCAGTCCGACTCAAGTTTAAGCTCAATGATAAGGGGCCTCCTTTTTTTAGCCGAGTCCGAACGGCGTGCCGCAGTGCGACACCTCTTTGGAGAGAAGTTTTACGTGGCATAGTACCTCACAAATGTTGCCAGCATTAGGAGGGGAAAACCACCGCTGAAAATTTTTTCTGATGGTCTCGCCAGGATTCGAACCCAGGCGTTCAGCGTCATAGGCGGACATGCTAACCTCTGCGCTACGGTGGCCTCCACCTCTTAGGGTATATATCTAAAAACCACCATCCGTCACAATCCGGCGAAAAATGGATAACTTTGCACTCAAATTCGACATGGACTTGGAGTGGTCCAATAAATATAAGTCACTGTTCATTTTGTAGACAAAAATATTGGCCTTTTTGGCAGCTATATGCAAACCGATCTGAACCATAAAGGACAAGGATGTCGAAAAGCCTAACATAAGTCACTGCGTCAAATTTCAACGAAATCGGATAGTAAATGCGCTTTTTATAGGGCCAAGACTTTAAATCGAGAGATCGTTTTATATGGCACCTATAACCAAATCTGGTCCGATCTGGACCAAATTAAACAAGGATATAATAATCATCATAGTTTATTATAACTCCACTACTATATCCGTAGTTATATCTGAATAGTGGCTGGTCTCGATCATATTTCATTCAGGTCCCGAGAACTCATAAACAAGTCACTATTTCAGACAATTAATCTGCTTTTTATGGAATTTGTTTCTCATAGTTTCCGGGGGCCGGTTACTGGCCCAGCGCCACAACCGCATGGATTTTGTGGGAGTGTATATACCTCGTTATGGCGAGCCGCTTGCTTCAAGATCCGACGCTCGTCTCCAGCCGCCCCTAACCTGGGAACAGACGCTGATGTTGGCCATTGGTTATTAGAAGGCGCCAATATCCGCCTTGTCATCTCGAGTATCGTTGGCACTCAGTATTTAATTAAGAGTCAGAGCCACCTGACTCCTCACCCAGACTCTCCTCTCGAAAATCGCTGACTGCCCACGGCCGCATTTGTAGTTATTCCGCATAAAAACGGAGCTTTCCGCCATCCGCAACCTGTGGACGCCCCCGATAGTTTTCAGCAAAGCTTCCCTTGATAAAGATGGACACCAAACAAGTCGGAGCTCAAAGTTCCAGCCTGTATGGTGCTCATAGTTGTCCAGTGTCAGCAGGGAATTATGGAATTAAGGCCCTTAATTGGAAGATTAGTCTATATGACTGTTATATCTATATAGTCTGACCTGACTCATATTTGGGTCGGATGACGGAAGGCTTTAAACAACTCACTATTTCAAATTTCAATGAAATTGGGTAAAAAGTTTCAGACCCTTAATAGGCATATCGGTCCTTATGACAGCTATATTCAAATACAGACCGATCTCTATTATATTTGGGTCAGATGGCGGGTGGCTTAAAACAACTCACTGGTTAAAATTTCATCGAAATCGGGTAATAAATGCAGCTTTTATGGGTTCCAGACCTTTAAACGACAGATCGGTCTATATGACAGCTTTATCTATATATAGTTCGATCTGAAACATATTTGGGGCGTATGTCTGGTGACTTAAAACAACTCACTGTTTCAAATTTCAGCGAAATCGGTTAAAAAATTAAGCTTTTATGGGATTCAGATCCTTTATCGGGAGATCGGTCTATATGGCAGCTATACCTAAATATAATCCGATCTGAACCATATTGGGGTATAATGTCAGGAGGTTTAAAATAATTCACTGTTTAAAATTTCAACGAAATCGGAAAACAATTGCATTTTTTATGGGTTCCTGACCCTTAAACGGCTGATCGGTCCATATGGCAGCTATACCTAAATATAGTCTGACCTGAACCATATTTTTGTTAGATGTCGAGAGGCCTAAAACTACTCACTGTTTCAAATTTCAACGAAATCGGGCAATAAGTGTAGCTTTAATGGGCCTTAGACCCTTAACCGGCAGATCGGTCTATATGGCAGCTATACCTAAATATAGTCCGATCTGAACCATATTTGGGTCTGACGTCGAGAGGCCTAAAATAAACTAAACTTTTCCAAATTAAAGCGAAATCGGTTAAAAAATAAAGCTTTTATGGGCTTCAGACCCTTTATCGGCAGATCGGTCTATATAGCAGCTATATCCAAATATGGTCCGTTCAAGAACTTAACCAGCGTGCATCAAAAAGATGTATCTGTGCCAAATTTTAGCTCAATATCTCAATTTTTGAAGGGTGTAGAGTGATAACAGACGGACAGACACACGGACATCGTTAAATCGCCTTAGAATTTTACGACGATCCAAAATATATATACTTTGTAGGATCGGAAATTGATATTTCGATGTGTTGCAAACGGAATGACTAAATGATTATACCCCCTATCCTATGGTGGAGGGTATAAAAAGGAAAACAAAAAAGGATATAAAAAACAAGTAAAAGCGTGCCACGTTCGGCCGGGCCGAATCTTATATACCCTCCACCATGGATCGCATTTGTCGACTTCTTTCCCGGTGTCTCTTTTTAGACAAACAAAGGAAAGGATAAAAGTATAGAATTGCTATGATATTGGAGCTATGGTCCGATTCGGACCATAATGGAATAAATGTTGGAGACCATATTGTAAAATTTCATCCAAATGGAATAAGAATTGCGCCCTTTAGGGACTCAAAAAGTAAAATAGGGAGATAGTTTTATAGGGGAGCTGTATTATGTTATAGATCGATTCAGACCTTATTTGACACGTATATTGAAAGTCATGGGAGAAGGCGTTGTACAAAATTTCACCCAAATCAGATAATAATTGGGCCCTATAGAGGCTCAAGAAGTCAAGATCCCCGATCGGTATATGGCAGATATATCGGGTTATGTACAGATTTGAACCAAACTTGGCACAGTTGTTGAAAGTCATAACGAAACACATCGTGCAAAGTTTTAGCGAAATCGGATAGGATTTGAGCCCTCTAAAGGCTCAAGAAGTCAAGACCCCTGATCGGTTTCGATGACAGCTATATCAGGTTATGCATCGATTTCAACCGTACTTTGCACATTTGTTGGAAATCATAACAAAACACCTCCTGCAAAATTTCAGACAAATCGGATGAGGATTCCGTCCTCTAATGGCAGCTATATCGGGCAGTGGCAGCTATATCTGATATGGCAGCTATATTAGGTTATGGACCGATTTGAACCATACATGGCATAGTTGTTGGAAGTCAAGACGAAACATGTCGTGCAAATCAGACAGGAATTGCGCCCTCTGGAGGCTCAAGAAGTCAAGACCCCAGATCGGTTTATATGACAGCTATAACAGGTGATGGACCGATTTCAACCATACTTATCACAATTGTTAAAAATCATAAAAAAACACCTCATGCAAAATATCAGCCAAAACGTATAAAAATTGCGTCCTGTAGTGGCCCAAGAAGTCAAGATCCAAGATCGGTTTATATGGCAGCTATACCTAAACATGGACCGATATGGTCTATTTACAATCCCAACCGACCTACATCCAAAAAAAAAACATGTGTGCAAATTTTCAAGCGGCCAGCTTTACTCCTTCGAAAGTTAGAGTGCTTTCGACAGACAGACGGACGGACATGGCTAGATCGACATAAAATGTCATGACGATCAAGAATATATGGGGTCTGAGACGAATATTTCGAGGTGTTACAAACAGAACGACGGAATTAGTATACCCCATCCTATGGTGGAGGCTGTAATAAAATCTGTTTTAGGTAAATATTTGATCTTCATAAAAATTTCATCAAAATATTTTTTTTTTCAAATTTTCAAAAAAATTCCTCAAAAAATATCATCAAAATTTTTAATAATCAGGGATACGTGACAAAAATTTGCTCCGAAAATTGTCATAATCTGCACATTTCAATCCTTCAGATACTTACACTTGTGACAAATCGCCAGCACTGCGTATAGCTTCAAATGTCTCCAGATCAAATCCTCCATAGATACCATTATTGTTAACAATCACAATTGTTACAGGCAACTGGTAACGAACCATAGTCTCAATTTCCATGCCGGAGAAACCAAAAGCGCTGTCACCCTCCACACAAATCACACGCTTTCCCGGGAAACGATCGCGGCAGAATAGAGCGGCAGCAATTGCAAAACCTGGACCTACACCCATGGTTCCAAACGTTCCAGCATCCAATCGATGACGTGGCAAAGTATTCAAAAGCATAGAACGGCCAATGTCCATGGTATTGGCACCTTCGCTGACAATAATGGCATCACTGGGAATCAGCTCACGCAAATGATGGAATACTGTATAATAATTCAAAGGTGTGGATGTATTCATGGCCATTTGGTGGACAGCTTCACGATTTTGGCGGCATTTCGATGACAACACCTGCCACCAGTCATTGTCATTGGAGAAACGGAAATTGATGGCGTTCATTTGTTCGAAAATCTGTTCGGCAAAAGGTCTGATGTCCGCCTGAATAGCTACAGAAGCGGTGACGGAGTTATGCAATTCCTCGGGGCAAATATCAACCTGGGGAGGGAAAAAAACATTTTAGTTATAAAATTTCTATGCTTTTTCCCAAACATACCTGAATAAACTTAACATCCTTATCGTAACGTGGTGGACGTCCAAAATGCAAAATCCAATTCAAACGAGCTCCCATCAACAGCACTACATCGGCCTTTTGCAAAGCCAAAGTACGTGCCGAAGACACACATTGGGCAGCGGTATCAGGTACCACACCCTTTCCCATGGGCGTTGGCAAAAATGGCAAATTGGTATTCTCAATAAAATGACGAAGAATATTTTCAGCATGAGCATAAGCCGCACCCTTGCCCACAATCACCAAAGGACGTTTGGCTGAGCGCAACAAGTTAACAGCACGTATGACATCATCATGTGGTGGATAAACCAAAGGAGCAGCAGGGTGGGCCAAAGTCTTGTAGATTTTCTCCTCGGAAACTCTGGATTGCAATAAATTGCCAGGGAAATCTAAATAGGCCACACCAGGACGCCCATAAGTGGTGTAACGCACAGCCTTTTCAACATGCAAAGGAATGAGAGCAGCAGTAGGAGGACGAGCAGCATATTTGCAATAGGGACGGGATAACTCCACCTGATTGCATTCTTGGAAACCACCAATACCCTCGTGATCCTCATTGGTGGCACCACCAATAACGATTAAGGGCCAGCAATTGACTTGGGCATTGGCCATGCCACCTGGAAAGAGGCAAGGAAATAGAAGGGATTATAGCTTGAAATTTTGTATAAAAATCTAATATCGACAAAAATTAAAAAAAAATATGAGAATCAAAATTTTTATGTAAAAAATCGAAATTTTCGACCAAAAACAAAGATTTTTTTCATTAAAATAAAATTTGATTTTTTTTTTAAATTTTTTTTTAAAAACCAATATTCCACGAACTTTTTCTATGAAAATCAAATTTTAGAGGAATTTTTCTATGAAAATCAAATTTTGACGGAATTTTTCAAAATTTTTTTTTTTTTTCGACCGGAAAGAGCTTGACTAGGATCGCCACCTCCATATGAAAATGTGGCTACAACATCTACAGCAAATTGGCGTCTTTTTTGGACACAAAAGGGGTTTTTAATAACATGAACATACGTGACGCTCTAGTTAATATGAGGATCCCCCTCTATTGTTGAATGTTGAAAGGCCGGATTATCAAGGCATCACTGGTGGCCGAATTATCAAGGCCCCGTTAGTAGGATTTTACCTCCTCTTGTGCCTTCTGGCTGTAAATAGGATTTCAGGTCTATCGGCAGGAAGAGGGTGAAGATCATTGTCAATGCGTATGATTCTACTGACCTTGATGGGGTAGAGATGCCGCTTTCTGTGCAGGTCAAGTACTTGGACTTGATTCTTGGTAAGAAATTAAGCTGAAAAGTCAACGTCGAGAATAGTGTCAAAGGGGGACTGTATGCGCACTACGGTACACTGAATGCTCACGCCGTCGGTTCGACCTATTCCCACCTGATCTATGGAGCCAGGGGAAGTGCCCCTAGAGAGCTAGCTGTGGACATCGGCAACAAAGAATGCCTGCTGAGGCACTGGGCTCTGGACAACTGTGCCCTCCGCAGCATGATCGAGAAGAGGCAGGTGGAGTGCCCCTAGAGAGGAGCTGTAAACTTTGCACCTGTATGTTGGGCGTTCGGCAACAACGATTGCCTTAAGACTGAGGGGTTCATGATACAAGCGCTCCTACAACATTGGGCGTTCTTCTTTTCCGCTGGGAGACACCGATGGGATGTGGCGGCATGCTACGTATATGCAACATGCTATTTGCGACACAATGGATTATTTACCAGGGTGATCCTACTTGGTAACGGGTTAGACCTTTCCTGAAAAGGGATATCCGGATACTCCACCTTTCCGTGGACCTTCTGTAAACACACGTGGATTTAAAATGGATGGGGCTCCGGGGCAGGAGTTTTCATTGAGTTCTTTGGAATTTGCTATTAGGGACCGAGGTAGAGTCTTTTAGGCGAACGTCTTCGAAGACCTAAGGTCACTGGAAACGATGTCAGTGCGGAAGATGATGGGGATGGTTAGAAAACAGGAAAATCTTTCAACTATTGGAAAAGTTTTAGGACTCTGCGAGTGTGGAGGGGAGAGGACACGAAATAGGACGACACTGGCTCGGAATGACGATTGGAGTACTGACTGGCCATTGCGACGTAAGGTCTTTGACTTTGAGCTGTAAACAGGTAGTGGTGGACTTCTGCTGTTTGAGTGTGTGATGACTAGGAGTCGAAAACGGTAGAGGACCTTTTGTGTCACTGCCCCGCAATTGCGAGGAAAAAGACACTGCATAATGGGTGAACACCTCGTTCTATGACGGTTTCCCACCAGGCACTTTGTCCTATTAAGTTAGATTAGGTAAGAGGGGCAGTCCATTGATAGGCTCACTTAGACAATTTTAAGTCCAATGTGATGCCACAGTAGCGACAGACCAAGGCCTCTGGCAAGTCACGTGCCTCCCTACTTGCAAATGCAAATTTGCCCATGGACATTCCATTAAGCAACAGGTCCAAACTTCTCACATATAAATAAGTGCTGTCTGAATCAAGTTTAAGCTCAATGATAAGGGGCCTCCCTTTTGGGAGAAGTTTTTACATGGCATAGTACCTCACAAATCTCGCCAGCATTAGGAGGGAATAACCACCGCTGACATATTTTCTTCTCATGTTCCCACCAGGATTCGAACCAGTCGCTAAAATGTATCAAGTAGGAGAATGGCTATTCTCTAGGAGCTGAGAAAGCATAATCTCGGGCTACTTAAAAAAATGAGGGATGCATGACAATGTCATTGCCATCATTGATATTGGGAGAGGCGGACAGCTTCAGAAATCGCGGGGAAGAGGAGGAGTTTGGCAGGGTCTAGCATTTATTGTGCTTTTGGTCTACAACAGCGGGGTATAAGCATAGCATTAAGAAAACGTATGTCTACTGTGGATGCTCTCAAGACGAATATAACTACCCTCATTCTTGACTTTTGTATGGGCCTAATATTTTCACGAAAAATTTGCACTTTCACAAGGCCAATACTGCCTGAAGAAGTGTTCCAATGCTTTTGCGATGTACTGGAGAGTTCTTAACTATTGTCTTGGCTACATTTTTATACCCACCACCATAGGATGGGGGAATAATAATCTAGTCGTTGCATTTGTAATGACTAGAATAGAATCTAGGACCCCATAAAGTATATATAGGACCTTATAGAGTATATATAGTCTTGATCGTGTCGAATTTCTGGTTCGAGCTAGCCATGTCCGCCCGTCCGTATGTCGAAATCACGACAGCGTTCGAACGCGTAGAGCTAGCCGCTTGAATTTTTGCACAGATCCTTAGAATTGATGTAGGTCGCTGAAGATTGCAAATGGGTCATATCGGTTCAGATTTGGATATAGCTCCCATATAAACCGATCTCTCGATTTGACTTCTTCAGCCCCTGGAAGCCGTAATTTTTGTCCGATCTGGCTGAAATTTTGCACATAGTGTTCTGTTATGACTTCCAATAGCTGTGCTAAGTACGGTCCAAATCGGTCAAGAAGCTGATATAGATCCCATATAAACCGATCTCCCGATTTGACTTCTTGAACCCCTGGAAACCACAATTTTCATCCGATTTGGCTGAAATGGAAACAATGGAGCCAAGAAACAATGTAGCCCAGAAACAATGGAGCCAAGAAACAATGGAGCCAAGTACAGTCCAAATCGGTCTATAACCTGATAAAGCTCCCATATAAACCGATCTCTCGATTTGACTTCTTAAGCCCATGGGAGCCACAATTTTGATCCGATCTGGCTCAATCTTTGCACATAGTGTTCGGTTATGACTTGCAACAGCAGCGCTAAGTACGTTCCAAATCGTTCAAGAACCTGATATAGCTTCCATATAAACCGATTACCCGATTTGACTTCTTGAACCCCTGGAAACCTCAATTTTCATCCGATTTGGCGGAAATTTTGCACAAAGTATTCTGTTATGACTCATAACAATGAAGCCAAGTACGGTCCAAATCGGTGTATAACCTGATATAGCTCCCATATAAACCGATCTCTCGATTTGACTTCCTGAGCCCCTGTAAACCACAATTTTTGCCCGATATGGCTGAAATTTTGAACATAGTGTTCTACTTTGACTTCCAACAACTGTGCCTAGTACGATTTAAATCTGTGTATAACCTGATATAGATCCCATATAAACCGATCTCCCGATTTGACTTTTTGAGCCCCTAGAAGCCGCGATTTTCATCCGATTTGGCTGAAATTTTGTACATGGTGTTCTGTTATGACTTCCAACAACTGTGCTAAATACAGTTCAAATCGGTCAAGAACATGATATAGCTCCCATATTAACCGATCTCCCGATTTTACTTCTTGAGCCCTTACAAGCCGCAATTTTTTCCCGATTTGGCTGAAATTTTGCATATAGTTTTCTGTTGTGACTCTCAACAACTGCGCCAAGTACGGTTTAATTCGGTCTATAACCAGATAAAGCTACCATATTTTAGCAGAATCCATGGTGGTGGGTTCCCAATATTCCGCCCGGCCGAACTTAGCAAGCTTTTACTTGTTTGCCTTAGTATTGGATCAAAAATCGCAATGATTTGGTGTTTTAGGCCAAAATATCAAAAAAAGTGGGAAAAGTCTGAAAAAAAGGGGCAAGTCAAAATCTGGAGACTCGATTTTCACCGTAGATATATGGTCTAAGGGACTTTTTTGCTCAGCACAATCCCAAGAATTAGAAAAGCGAAGGGTCCATTGAGTTGTTCAAATCACCCCGCCCTACTGTAGCTATATCTTTAGGTCCGTCCTTCTATATGTTTGTTCATCAATATATTTGTCCATCTTCCATCTTCCGTTCGTACGTCGACATGTTCGTCTTTCTATGTGTTCATCTTTTCATTTATTATTATTTTCATGATTTATAATCTATATAAGCCTATCAAAAACATAATCCAATCTCTTTTCTGTTTCCCCAATAGCCAATGCAACATAATTTACAAGATATAAACCCTAATCCATATACATACATACACAGATTATTAATATTAACCTTTCTACCGAGAACAAAAGTAGCCAACCAGTTCAATTCTTGTCAGCTACTATGTAGCACTTCAATGAATTTTTTGGCAAATCTTATCTTATAATAACAACAACAACAAATCAACGAGCAAGAACCCCCTCCCTTGGTATATGATATTTAAGACCTCGTTTCACTCACTCCCATAGGAAAGTGCAAACAACAAATCTAACAAAGGAAACACTTTAGATTAGTGGCTAATAAAAAACAAAAAAAAAAAAACAATTTATAAAACGCAAATCAAATAGATTAAATGGACATAGACGCAGATGTTTATGTGTGATTTGTATGTAGGGGAAAGACGTACAATATATGCTACTCACCAGTAACATGCAATAAACCAGGACCAGATACCACTAGACAGACTCCTGGCTTGCCAGTAAGGTAGCCAATGGCTTGAGCAGCATAACAGGCAGCCTATAAATGAAATAAAAAAGGGGAAAATGTTAGCGATGAGGAATACAATTAAAATTTGCGACTGAAGACTTTGATTCGGCTAAAGATATAGGTGCAGCAAATCGGAATCTCTAACATAGCTGCACAAGTTGGAAATGTGCCGATTCAAATCCATGTGCCGATGTGAGTCCATCGTAGCGAAGAGTTTAGCATATCTACCTATGATGCGGAACGCCTAGTTTCGAATCCTGATTAGAACATCAGAAAACATTTTCATCGGTGGTTATCCCCTCCTAATGCTGGCAATATTAGTGAGGTCCTATGCCATGTTATAACTTCTCCTCAAAGAGGTGTAGCACTGCAGCACGCCGTTCGGACAAAAAAGAGGCTCCATATCATTGAGCTTAAAATTTAAAAATTTAAATATATGTGAGAAGTTTGCCCCAACTCCTAAATGGAATGTTCATGGGCTAATTTGTTTTTTCAATTAAAAGCGAACGAACGACATGCCGCTTGGCAACACCATCCAGTAGAGAAGTTTTACAAAGCTAAATTCACAAATGTTATTGTTGTTGTTGTTGTTGTTGTTGTTGTTGTTGTTGTAGCAGTTTATTGTGTTCTATCTTTCGTCTGCTTGATTCTGTTGAGTGTCAAGACCCAGGAACTCTGCGACTAAGATGGGGTGCATCCTCAGGGATCTGGGTCAGAGTCGAGTGAGTCTGGCCGGGCAGTTAAACAGGTGACGTGTATCGTGCGGTCCCTGGTTATTATTATTGTTGTTGTTGTTGTTGTTGTAGCAGTGTGTTGTACACTGAGGCGGCAGCCCTTGCCGATGAAGGATTTCATCGGGTCAATCCGGTACGTACAACCGGCTGCCATGGGATATTATTGTTGTAGCAATGTGTTGCACACTGAGACGGTAGCCCTGATGAAAGACCCCATCGGGTCAATCCGGATTGGCCTCATAAGTGAAGCCAATATTAGTGAGTTTATAGGATAAGTTTAAACAAATTTATTTCATTATGAAACCACGGCAGCGACAGATTCGAACCCACGACTGATAATACGAGCTCGCTACCAATTCAGCCACCAGAGAGCTGAATAGAGACAGGATAGTAACCGCTACACATTTTTTCTGATATTCTTCTCGGGATTAGAATGTGGCTGTTTAGCGCTAATGCTAATCTCTGCGCCACGGTGACTTGGCATAAAAGAGGAGGGCTCTTATCATTGAGTTAATACTTGAATGTCGCAGCACTTATTGATAGGAGAAAAATCTTCCCGCCGTTAATGGCATTTTAAATAAAGAAGTAAGCCAAAGGCACATTCAAAATTCTTTGATAAACGCAATCTTGAATTTTTGTTTACTATCAAAGATTAATTTTTATAAAAAAAATTCCTGTTTTTAACAAAAAAAAAAAATAACAACTTACCTGTTCATTTCGCATGCCAATATACTTTAAACCAGCAGCTTGGAAAGCCATGGAGAGCTCCACAACAGGGATACCAATAATGCCGAAGACATATTCAACACCCTAGAAATAGAAGAAAGAAAGATATGCGTAAAAAATCAGAGCACTTATACATAGGTAAAGATTATTCGTCCCTGGGTGTACAGATAATAAGCACAAAAAAGGAAACACTGCTATTACATGGGAGATACTGGCATTACATAGGAGACACTGGTTGTTGTTGTTGTAGCAGTGTGTTATACACTGAGGCGGCAGCCCTTGCCGATGAAGAACTCTATCGGGTCAATCCGGTACGTACAACCGGCTGCCATGGGATTAAGAGACACAGGTATTACATAGCAGACACTACTTATAAAGTGAGGTTTGGTTGGAGGGCACTAGACCTTAGATTCATTGTGTATGCCATAGAAGGTAAAAGAGATACACCTCAGTAAGTTGCAAGATAATAGAAACAACAAAAACAACAACACATAGGACAAAAAGTAAGGAATTAGGCGAATTGGGTAGTAATTCTCATCGCTGAGCCGTAGCAGTACATTGTTGTAGCAGTGTATTGTACACTAAGGCAACAGCCCTTCTCGATGAAGGACTTTATCACTCAGGCCGAAACTTTGAGCTCCAAACTGTGTGGTGTTCTTCGTTACACGGGAAGCTTGACTGGAAGCTGCCGAGTGCGTCCACAGGTTGTGGATACTAGAGAACTTAATACGGAGTAGCTGTGACTGCAATCGAGGACAATCAGGGGTATCGAGTGGAGAGTCTCAGTGAGAGACTGTGTGGCACCGGCTTTTGTTTAAATACTGTTTGCCTATGATGCTGGACACGCGAGGGCGAGATATTGGCGCATTTAACCTACCAATGGCCATATTGCTCACCTATTAGAGCTTGACGAGGATCGCAACTTCCACATGAAAATGTGGCTTCAACAACAAGGATCAATCCGGTACATACAACCGGTTGCCATGGGATTATTAGTCATAGTCCCACCAGACAGCTAAACCAGGCCCCTAAAGAACTCTAAAATGAGAAGAGGACTAAGTGTATTGAGGGAATCCATACACAGACACGTATTCACTCATTGCTTTGTTTTTTCTCCTCGCAATTGTGGGCTGTGACACGAAAGGTAATCGGCATTCTCCAGCATCTCCTCGTCATCATATACGACGCAGATGTCAGTCTCACCCTATATCCATCGCGACGCCAAGGACCAAATGTTGCAATTACCAGCCAGGACTCCTATCAGCAGTCCGAAGTCGAGCTACCGATGTCCCAGCGATGAGTATACGTGAAATAGTCATACACAGGACCTTTGCCAACCTGCAAACCACAGCACCCTCATAATCGCCCTACAAATATGCTCACTGTTTTTTTCGTAACTCGATCCGTGCATATAAGCGATTCATTTCTAGCCAGCTCGTCAGGCGCTTAGTTACCCACCACAACTTGAAGGCCCAGGATCCAGCTGGGCATGACATTTTTTCTCATGACATTTTTTCGAAAAAGCTCCTTGCTTCTTCAAACTAGTCACGACCTCATGTTTTCAGAAGCATGTATGACTCCCCTGGTTCCAAGAAACTCAATAAAGAATTCTACCCCGGTGCCCTAATCCAATTTAGACACATCCGTGTACACACAAGGGAAGTGCATGACATCTCTTATTATTCAAAGAAGCTCCTTGCTTCTTCAAACCAGTTCCGACCTCATGTTGCTGGAAGCAGGTATGACTCCCCTGATTCCAAAGAAATCAATAAAAAATTCTACCCCGGTGCCCTAATTTAGACCCATCCGTGTACACACATAGGAAGGGCGATCCCTTTTCGGGATAACTACGTCCAACACCAAGCCAATGAAGAACTGCCTTGGTCTATAATCAGTCGCGCGGCATATAACATGCCGCCTCGTCGCATCTCCAAGTTGTTGTTGTTGTTGTGACCACATTTTGATGTGGAGGTGGCGATCCTCCTCAAGCTCCCTTAGGTGAGCAAGCTCGTTGCGGTCCAAAGGACCGATCACCGCGGGAACAAGACGGCCATTGCTAATTTAAAGGCGCCAAAACAACGCGCCTTGTCATATCGAGCATCATAGGCACTCAGTGTTTGTGCAAAAGCCGGTGCCACCGACTGAGACTCTCCGCTCGATACCGCTAAGTGTTCGCGACTACCGTCGCATATTAAACATTGTATTCCACTATCCGCAACCTGTGGACGCGCCCAGTAGCTCGTAACCAAGCTTCTCGTAGCAGCAAAGAGCACCACACAGATCGGTTTCAAAAATAAGCTTGTGTGGTGCACACAGCTATACCCTGTCGTAACTGCATCTCCAACCGCCAACAAAACAGCAGAATGCCCAAATTTTGAGGAGCGCCATGGTTCTGCCTATTCATTCTAAAGGCGATCTTCGTTCCTCACAACCAAGGCCTCTACGGTACCCTGTACTTTATCGACTATCCAAAGCCCGATGCCACAAAAGACATCCATAGATGAGAATCGGCCGAACAACCGCCGTAAACGTCCAGTGTACCGTCCCTGGCCCAAGACCCCTATCTTCCTATCGAGTTGGGACAGGAGCAAAATGCATTCAGTCGCCTTTTGACTATTTCCTCGACCCAGCAGTGGTAGCTGTGAGCACCTCATTGGCTGGAACATTGAGGTGCAATCTGTGTGGTGTTCACTGCTGTCACAAGAAGCTTAGCTGAAAGCTACCGAGCACGTCCACAGGTTGCGGATTGTGGAGTGCGCCATGTGGTGTAGCCGCAACGGGAGTCGGGTACAATCAACGGTATCAAGCGCAGAGTCTCAGTGAGAGGCCTGGCGGTGCCGGCTCTTGCACAAATACTAAGTGCCTATGATGCTCGATATGACAAGGCAAGTTTTGTTGGCGTCTTTAAATAACCCATGGCCGTCTTGTTCGCGCGGTGATCGGTCCTTTGGACCGCAACGAGCTTGCTCACCAAAGGGAGCTTGAGCAGGATCGCCACCTCCACATCAAAATGTGGCTACAATAACCTACCACCATCCTCCCATGACAGCCGGTTGTACGTACCGGATTGACCCGATGAAGTCCTTCGTTGGCAAGGGTTGTTGCCTCAGTGTTAAACACACTGCTACAACAACATCAACCATCCACCTACCTATCCTCTATTCTTTCTCCTCCACACGGTATTGGGATCGTATCATGTGTTGACGATTGTACGATCATGGCATTAATTCTCACGTGAACCACTTCCATAAAGAAACAAAGCTGATGCAGCCGCCGCAACTCCTACTGAGCAATGATTAATGATGGCGAGCCCCAGGATGACTATAAGCACCACACAGCTTGGAACTCGGAGCTTGGATATGTGTAGTGTTCATCGTCATCACGGGAAGCTCTGCTGAGTGCTACCGAGCTCATCTACAGGTTGCGGATAGCGGAATGCTTCGTACACGTAGTAGCAGCAATTGTAGTCGGGGACAATCAGCGATATGAAGAGTCTCAGTGAAAGGCTAGACGGCAAGAGCTCTTGCTTAAATAGTAAGTGCCTATGATACTTGTTATGACAGTAAGTTATTGGCGTCTTTAAATAACCAATGGACCGGAACAATTTTGCTCATCCACATACCAATATGGATGTCTGTCCCGATTGTGACCCGGGACCACACATCAACAGTTTGACTCCCCAGCCAGACCCACTCGACTCAAACCCAGATCCTCTGGACACACCCCACCATATTCGCAATATGGATGTCTGTCCCGATTGTCACTTGGCACCACACGTCAACTGTTTGACTCCCCAGCCAGACCCATTCGACTCAAACCCAGATACTCTGGACGCACCCCACCATATTGGCAATATGGATGTCTGTCCCGATTGTGACCAGGGACCACACGTCAACTGTTTGACTCCCCAGCCAGACCCATTCAACTCAAAACCAGATCCTCTGGACGCACCCCACCATATTCGCAGAATTCCCGGATCTGTATGTTCAACCAAGCAGACGAAAGATAGAACACAACACTCTGCTACAACAACAACAACCACCGTAGGGAATTTGTTAAAAATGTGCTACAGCAAAAGCTGCAGCTGATTCCCATGACTTCAGAATTTATGGCTAACACACCTGAAGTGAGGATATTGGTGAGTTGTGCTCTACCGATAGAGCGAAGAGAGCCATTTGTCGCATCTGTGTTCAAAGTCCATTAACGTAGAATATGAATGTACCGGAAGTCCAATATATAACCATGGTTCTCAACTTGCTCAAGGAATTTAGGGATAAGAAAGTGGAGTTATATCTCCACCACTTTTTTACTTCCTCCCATTCCCTTTTACACCCCCTCTGGACAACATCGAACTCACATGGCAAACGGTTGTACCGGATGGGCTCGATGGAGTCCTTCATTGGCAACGGCTGCCTCCCTACAAAAACAACAACAACGTCGAAATCGTGTTTTTTGCAGACTAATGTACGATCAAGGCTTCAGATCCTCACATTGATGACTTCTGTGAAAGGTTAAAATTCTACTTAACCGATCTTGCGTTTAATTCGCTACAAGAAATTTGATAGGCGTACGCCACCAAGTCTTCGACCAAATTATTCACTACATGGAAGTATTTCGGTAGCTTAATGTGAGTGTCTATGACGTAACGATTCCCAAAACCAACTATCCCAAAATATTTGGAGTTACGTTTTAAAGCAACTCCACACATACTACTAAAATTTGTGACAAACTGAGAGGTAGGAAATGTTTCTTAATTGGGGGTGGTGACCAAGTGACCTACATAAAGAACAAATGGCCGGCCAGTGTTAAACTTCATAGCGACAGTGCGTACTCGCCAACGATACGCAAAGGAATAAGCTTCAGACCTGGTGGGGTGTTTTTCGATAAACTCGGAAGGGCTGTCTCCTCAATTATCATGTGGACTACCTCCATCATGAGGGAAATAGACTTGCGGAAGGGATAAATACCTGAATCACATTCCAGTTGTTCTGGCTTAACTACGTTCCGGCAGATGCAGCCGTCTCAATTCCTACTGGGCTAGGAATATTTTAGTATTCCATCTCCCATATATACGTCACTGCTATTTACTCTTTATCTAAGGTCTTTTTTTTTTGGTAAAGGCCAAGAACCAAAACAAGATTTACAACCAGATTTTTTATGTTATCTCGAGTTGTCCTCTCCAAAATTTCGGCTAATATTGGGCACAATGTAGAAACATAGTTTAACTGTTATCTGTAGCGGCCATAAAACATGGTGTTGTTATTGGAAGTACATAGTAACATTTTTGAAAACTTTGTATAATGAACTCTGGAAATTCGTATGTGTATGGCCCTAAGAAGTGTGTGGTAATGACAGCATTAACTAACAAAAATGGGCCATCAAAATCAATAAGTTATTTGAAAAGGTTAAAGGCTAAGGTCTACCATAAACAGATAAATGGACGACTAAACTATTAGTTTGCCATTAATCACACCCAAATCAATCAACTCCCACCCCTTCCGAAATGTCTTTAATCAATTCAAAATCTATGCATTTATCTAGGCTAACCAACCATTCATATTTAATTGGCCGAAAGACCATACAAGCCAACACAAAGACATATTTACGGGGGGATTTTATTTTTTATCAGTTTCTTGTGTTTTTCTGCTACATGCACAAATCCAAAAACAAAAAGTGGACTTTGCCTGAAGGTTCAAGAGCCACATGGAAGACCTGTATATTTCTAAAACCGTTGC
This sequence comes from Stomoxys calcitrans, assembly GCF_963082655.1. Lineage (NCBI taxonomy): Eukaryota > Metazoa > Arthropoda > Insecta > Diptera > Muscidae > Stomoxys > Stomoxys calcitrans. Next base: position 44,448,193 of record NC_081556.1, on the reverse strand, counting down.
CCGCACTTACCCTCATTTCTATATTACTTTTATTAAAAATTTGCATTGATTAACTGTGTAATAGCAATAGTTATACCTCACTTCTCTTATCTTACAGTCGGTCCGGTGTCACAGGTCGTCGCCGTCTTTGGTTTATCACTTTATCCACCTTGTTTGTTCGATTAGCCTATGAAAGCCGCCACGACCATCGACCACCTACTCACCTGTTGGACCAAAGATTCTGCTATTATTTGCGGTGCTTCTATTTCAGACATTTTACAATTTCGTTGTTCTAGTTCCACTCTCCAGGCCAAACAAATAACAAATGTAAAAAATGAATAAAAAAAATAACTTTCAATGCTTTGTGTTGCTACAGAAATCTAAATGTCGATTTTTTAATAATCGATTATTTATGTTTTTATATGAAATCGATTTCCAGCACTCAAGAACTCGAATTATCGATTACAAGTAATCAACTTTTGCCGCCAACTCTGGCTTTTGATTTGTGCCATTAGAGCTGGGCTATTTTTTAGCTACTACTGTGACCATAAAACCCAATCGATGATAGAGAAATCAAAATCTGGCATCATTAAAATTTAAAATGCGCTTCATAGAACGCAGATCCACTGAAATTTGGTATTTAAATGTGGTTTAACTCTAGAAACACGAATCATATGTCCGTTTTTTGAGCAAAGGCCCCTGGACCCCCTAAGGACCAAAGAGAGACTAGGGGGAAACAACATGGACAGCAAATGAAAGGTATTAGAGAGTAGATTGCGAATATAAAAAAAATACGTGTTAAAATTGGAACCGAGCCTTGAACATTTGAAACACCCTAAACGTAAATTATTTTGCGAAACTTAAAATAAAAAAATTGAAAATTTTGTCCATGAACATTCCACTAAGGAACAGGGGCAAACTTCTCACATGTTAATGAGTGCAGTCCGATTTAAGTTTAAGCTCAATGATAAGGGGCCTCCCTTTTATAGCCGAGTCCGAACGGCGTGCCGCAGTGCGACACCTCTTTGGAGAGAAGTTTTACATGGCATAGTACCTCACAAATGTTGTCAGCATTAGGAGGGGAAAACCAACGCTGAAATTTTTTCTGTCATAGGCGGACATGCTAACTTCTGCGCTACGGTGGCCTCCAACTAAAAACAACAACATGTAAAAAAGAGCGAGATGAAAAATTTTTCTCCTGCGACGTTTTTCTTTAACTTGCCCAAAAAATTATATAACCTAAATGTGAAAAAAATTATCAAGAAAATGTAAAAATAATAAAAAAAAATATCGCGCGGTTTTCTTGAAATTTTTTCATTTCTAGGTTAATATTTATTTTCCAAAAAAAAAACAAAAATAGATAAAAAAAAACTTGCGGAAGCATTTTCAAAAAAAAAAAATCGCGCTATTTACATCAGTACTTATATATCTGCGGTACCTGGCCAGGATTCGAACCTATTGCAACATATACTCGAAGCAACATCAGGGGCCTTTGCCATTGCCGCTGTCAAGCGATCGGAGCACAACTTCCGAAAGCTGCACAGAAACATGTGTATACCATGGAAGTATGTAATTGCTGTTGTGTGGACAAAAAAATCCATTACTACACAAAAGACATGTGTTGGAAAAGAACAACTAATGGACTAGTGGCTGTCGAGCTTGGTCAGTGTTGTACTGGGTGTGCCAGAGAAACATAGGTTAGGTTAGGTTTGAAAGAGGGAGCAGATATCAAACCGCCCCATGCCACTATGGACATACACCTAAGCCAGTAATCGGCTTGTTGTGCGCTCTAAAAACTATAAAGTAAAATTTTAAGTTAGGAATTCCGTTCTACTTACAAAATCCTTAATTGTTTTCAAACAACACTCCCCTAAGTTGGTTCATGTCTGGTATTGTGTCTCCACCTAAGTGCCTGTATCTATTAGGCGCTAAAGCCGGGCAATGACAACGGAAATGCTCCAACGTCTCATCATCTTCCCCGCATGCCCTACACATTATATCACTTGCCGCACCTATTTTACATAAGTGAGCTCGTAGTTCTATGTGTCCCGTTATGATACCAATAGCTATACTGACCTTCTTCCTGCTTCCTTTCAGTAATAGCCTCGTCTTCTCGCGATCTAAACCCCCAGGCCCACTCTGTCCACTAGCTTTGATCCATCCGTGTAACACGATCTTCCAGATGGCAATACTAGGGTTCCGTCAATCCAAGACTGTGCCGTTGGCAGCATTGCCTCACACTCGACTTCAAGGTTCATCTCAGATATCCGATCGGAAACCTCTTCCCTTCCTTCCAGGTTTCCTATCGTCGCCTCGATTATACCGCGATGGTATGAGCTGCTCCCATCCTCAATCCATTATCCCATCGCCTTAAGTCTCATAGCCGCAGTGGCTGCCTCACACTTAATCTGTATGTCAATGGGTCGGATATCTAGAATAGTCTCCAGTGCCCTAGTGGGCGTGGTCCTCATCTCTCTGCCTATGCCAAGACAACATGTTCTCTGAACCTGGTGTATGGTGATTATGTTGCACTTTTTCTCCATAGCAGTCCACCAAACTACTGAGGCGTAAGTAAGTATTGGTCTAATCACGCTCCTGTAGAGCCATTGGACTATCCTCGGATTCAGGCCCCATTTCGAGCCTACGGCCCGTCTACATAGTGCCCAACATCTGTGAGCCTTCTCAGTACGCTCCTGAATGTGACACTTCCAATTCAGTTTCCTGTCCAAGATCACACCTAAGTATTTGACCTTGTCAGATATCGAAATCGTGTTATTGAGGAAACGTGGTGCGTTAAATTCGCCCACCTTCGTCTTCCTCGTGAACAGGCATATTTCAGTCTTCTCTGGGTTAACATTGAGGCCTCTGGGTCTAGCCCAGTCATATGGCATATGCAAGACCCTTTCGGCCCTTCTGCATAGCTCGTTCGGATTCTTACCCCTTGGAAGTACAATAACATCGTCTGCGTAGCAGACGGGTTCAAATCCTTCCTCAGTCAGCTCTTTAATAGATCATTTATGGTGGTCACCCCTAGGAGAGACACACAATTTATCCACATGTTCCTTAGAATATGGTTTAGCCAGTCTCTAAGGACCGGGTCCACCCGGTACTGGTCTAAGGATTGGATCAGGGTGTCGGTCCGCACATTGTTAAAAGTCCCCTCGATGTCAATGCATACCGCCTGGGTGTACGTTTTGGCATCAAAGGATTATTCTATTTTATGCACAACCTCGTGCAGGGCAGTCTCCACCGACCTTCCCTTGGCATAGGCATGCTGTTTGTATTTGAGAAGTTCGCTGGATGTCATACTCTTTATCATCCACAATACGTTCCATGGTTTTGAGTAGAAAGGAGAAAGGACTCACAGACGGACATTGCTAAATCGAATCAGAAAGTGATTCTGAGTCGATCGGTCTAGCTCTTCCCCTTCTTAGCGTTGCAAACAAATGCACAAATCTATAATACCCTGTACCACAGTGGTGGTGTAGGGTATAAACACAAACAAATAGGCGTAAGTATACATTAACAAAAATCAGCTAAGACACGCAGTGTAAACGGTTTGGATTTACCTAAATCCAGATCATAAAAATTTCAATGTAAACGGGTCTTAGAAAACTACTTTAGATATCGGGAACTATATCAATTTATTGGTATATAAATGGTGTTTTATTGGTGTCAAAATTGCTAATTTACATACGACTCATCATTTTTGCTATTACATTAGTATCTTATTTTTGTATGACATAACCTAGAAATGTGAGCAACAGCTGATTTTTTATGGCTACAAATTGTCAAAGTTGTGAAAACTATTTTCTTTCTTTCAACCTTCAACAAAAGCAGCAAATTTCTTTATGTTTTTGTCAGAAGGAATAGAGCACCGCTCTAATCGAAAAAATAACAGTGCTCTTTTGAAAAGTGATTAGTTTCAAGTGTTAGTTTCATTCGTATCACACTATGTGTGCAGCTCTAACAATAGCAAAATTTGACATGTCATAAGACAAGAACAGGTAGTGTGAAGGCACCTTAAGGAAATTTACTAAACACAAGAAGATAAACAACTCATATGAGTATGTGTCACTCACTTTTACTTTTTATGTAAACGTAATTCGTTATAAATAAACAAAAATTGTGCCAACGATTTTTTTACACTAGGCTTAGCAGAGCAAGGTTTCGATCCTCGGACCTCTGGGTTATGGGCCCAGCACGCTTCCACTGCGCCACTCTGCTTTTTTACTACCGCTGAACAAATGCTAAGCATAAGCAGAGTAATGCATGTCTGTGTGTTTGTATGTGTACATGAACTTGATGTGACTCACTCACTTTTACTTTTTTATGTAAACGTAATTCGCTATAAATAAACAAAAATTGTACCAACGATTTTTTTACACTAGGCTTAGCAGAGCAAGGTTTCGATCCTCGGACCTCTGGGTTATGGGCCCAGCACGCTTCCACTGCGCCACTCTGCTTTTTTACTACCGCTGAACAAATGCTAAGCATAAGCAGAGTAATGCATGTGTGTGTGTTTGTATGTGTACATGAACTTGATGTGACTCACTCACTTTTACTTTTTTATGTAAACGTAATTCGCTATAAATAAACAAAAATTGTGCCAACGATTTTTTTACACTAGGCTTAGCAGAGCAAGGTTTCGATCCTCGGACCTCTGGGTTATGGGCCCAGCACGCTTCCACTGCGCCACTCTGCTTTTTTACTACCGCTGAACAAATGCTAAGCATAAGCAGAGTAATACATGTGTGTGTGTGTGTGTTTGTATGTGTACATGAACTTGATGTGAAGCAAAAGAAGATAGTTAAATAAACCATAATCATTATGAGTGCCACTGGGTGAACAAACAGCTCGTATATTTTCTTTAAAAAATTGTTAAACAAAAACTTATTATAGATATAAATTCTGGAGATGCCGGGGATTGAACCCGGGGCCTTTCACATGCAAAGCGAACGCTCTACCACTGAGCTACATCCCCATAAATTTAAAAAAAGTGCATCTTATCAGCACTTCTACAAGTAAAGTTACCATAATGGCAACTGGAAACCTACTAAATCACACCGAAAGTGTCAGCAGTAAGCGTAAACGGTTCGAAAGTAGTAAAGTATTAAGCAACTTATAACTATATCATTTTCAAATTGATTTTTTACACATTTTACCGAATTTTGTTTTCCAGGCAAATTTCTATAAACTTAAGTTTCTTTAAAATTTTATTAAATGTTAACTTTGAACATTTTTCAAAATTTTACCTTCATTGAAATTATCATCAAAATTATTACAAAGTTTTATAAAATATTTATTTAATTTTTATAAAACTTTGTCGAAGTTTGATTTTTATAGATTTATTATGATTTTATAGATTTTTATAGACACCTGTAATAATTCATCGATATTTGGGTTTACAAACAATGTTGTCATTGGATTTTCACAGAAAATTTCCAGTATTTACTTATCAACTCCTAGTATCCGGAAAATAAAGAAGAAAGATTTAATTTTCATACAAAAATTTATAGAATTTTTACCCAAGGATTTCTCTAATCCTTTAAACCATTTGAAAGAGCTACATGCGTTCATGCCATCTAGTGCGCAATAGTGAAATATAATTCTCAATGTTGCCATTCCTCTTTGGCGCACATTCTGCTTAAGCTGCTATCACACGATATGTATTGCCTTATGTATTTTCAAAGATAGCAACTCTTTATTTGTATACATTGTGTGATACGTACGAAATATTTAATATGAGAAAAATGGCAAAAAACGATGTATAAGAAAGAAAGATACACGAAGCCATAGCTCCCTTCACGGGAAAGGAAAAATGGATATTTAGAAAATGCATACAATATGACAGCGCTAAATTCAGCTTGCTGCATGTTCTTAGGTTTCATGAGTCAAAGCTTCCAAAATGTGTATCTCTCTTTTTTATTTTGTTTGTAAATTTAATTTTTTTATTTTTTACAGCACAGCTCCTTGCTTTGAGGAACAAAAAAATAATAAACGGCATCTAGACGTTTGACATTAGCTGTCAAATTTTGAGAGAAATTATAATCCTCTTATAAATCTAACCTCTTTGCTAATGCCAAGAGAATTGTAGAATTTTTAAATTTTTTTATCATGGAGATGTAAATTTTAAGGCTTTAAGCCTAGTACTGACTTCGACTTTTCACACGAACAACTGTCAAAACTCAATATAAAAAAAATGGTGACGAAGATAATGCGAACACATTTCGTACAAGTGGTACTGAGTTCTGTGAGCAAAATAGTAGCGACTTGTCGCTGCCTCATAATAAAGTTCGCACAATTTTAATAGCAAATGTAATTAAATGCTCACAAAATTGGCCGAATCAACTCTGCATCAATACTGTTGTCTTTGTTGTGTGTTGTTGTTTGGCTTTTGTTTGTGTTCGGACAAAGAAATGAGTCCGTCGGATTTCACAATAATTTAATAGACATTTTCGCTGTGAATGAAGTCAGTACTAGGCTTTTGGCTCAGGATTCACTGAATAAGGTTAAGCCAAGCGATCAGCCGATATACTTTTTTTTTAATATTTGGCAGTACTTGGCATTGAGGATGTCAACTTGTTCTCTTTTTACATTCATTCTTTGTTTACGTTTTCTCCTATATGATGACATTTTCAATCGTCAGATTTGACATCCTTAATGATGTTTATGGGGCCTATCCACTTTATGTTTTTGTATGTGACCTAACCTTCTATTAGTGAATCCTGCTTTTGGCTTAAGTTTAAGATATAGGTCCCATATAAGGGGTCTGTACAAAACGTCACGAGTTGTTCAGGGCTTGTAATCTGTTCGTCTTTTCTTCTTAAAGCTGAGTATTATTTTCAACTTTTCAAGCGGAATGCTGTCAAACTCCATATAAAAAAAAAACGTCGGCGAAACACTGGCTAAAAATAGGCGAAAAGTAGTACTCTGCTTGTAGTGAGGAAAATGGCAAAAAACTATTAAAGTGGCAACACTTGAAACTATTGCCGGCATCATTTCTGTTTGTTTTATTGGTTTCAGTGGTTCGTTTTTCTTTATTTATTTGAGAAAAAATATGTAAAATAGAGAAAACAATAAGTGCAGATAAAAAACATGTTATGGTATGGAACTATAAACATTTGATTGCTGTCAAATTCCGCTCGCTGAACAATTATAAACTTCAGCGGCTATTCCGAAAGCAGAATAGAATACCAATCCTTACGCGCGCACGTCAGAAAAAATTTAAATAGGTTGAACCCCGTTTATACTGCTCATTAAATTCGGATTTAAGGCTCTCGTCAGCTGATTTTATAAAGGGAAAACAGATGATCGAGCCATAAAATCCGGATTTAAAGAGCAGTGTAAACGAACATCATGCTTGCTCAGTATTTGGGCAAGAGCCGGGGCTGAACGGCACTCTGTGACTCTCCGCTCGATATCGCTGATTGTCCACGACTGCCATTGCAGCTACTCCGTATGGAGCATTCCACTATCCGCAACCTGTGGACACGCCCGGTATCTTGCAGCTACGTTTATTTTTGTATGGAGTTTGGCAGCACTCCGCCTAAAAAACTGAACAGAATACCCAGCTTAATTTGGCAATATACGTATAAGCTTTGTTCAATAAGTACAGCGAATTTTGTATGTTTTAAGAAATCGTTTAATTCATGAATACATTTTTTTTTAAATTTCTGAATATCAATTTTGTACCGCCGACAAATGTTACATTTGTCTTTGCTTTAGCTTCATTACTTAACCAAAATGTCATACCAATCGTGTAAAAATTGATGTTTCTAGCGGCTCAAGAATTCATAAACATTTGTATAAAAAAACCGATGACTCGATTTTATAGTCGACTAGACGATTGGTTTTGCCATCAAATGTTGACGTCGACTTTTTCACGCAAAAAGTCGTATAATCGATTAGTCCATAATCGACTTTTAGATTCCTGCTGCCACTGCTAAAAGCGATGAACAAGAGAAGTTTAAAGTAAATTACGCGATTAATTATTTGCCAATATCCCGTAAAATTTATTTTATAATTGAGAAATATTTATAACAAGCTTGTCTCCATCGGTTGCCGCAGCCCGGCCAATGGGAATTAAGTGAAAATCCATTGAATTTAAGTGGAAAAATACAAGTGAAAATTAAACAGAAAAAAAGTGTTCTCCTCGGCCAAAAAGAGAAATAGCAAAAAGAAGCAGCATATTAACAGCAGAAGCAAGCAGCAAAACCATAGAAAATTAATGCGTTGGAACGAAAGAAGTAAATAAATTTTGCTTTGTAATGTTTTTTATGGAGGCTACACCAACAACGGCGGGCGACTACAACAAACAAAGAAACAAAGCAGCATTATTTTGATGTACCCGTATGTACATAAATATATATGCGTACATAGATAATTAAAGAGGTAAACAACGCCAATAAATCGGTTCATTCAATATAAACTTTTTATCAAGACAGAAGTGAATAATTTTCGGTGGAAATTAAAGTGGTGTGTGTGTTTGTGGTTGTATGGTAAAAGCGTTTATAAGTGTGAGTGTCTGTTAGCCTATACGTGTGTTCATGTGTACGACTGGCCGAATTCTCGGGTTTGTCTCTCCTCTCCATATGGTGTGCGATGTGAAAGGCCGAAGAGCCATTGTTTTTAAATGAAGAAACATTGACCTTAATCTAAAGAGAATGCATATACATACATACATACGTATGATAAATAATTCGGGGTCAATTCAGATAATATTGGAGACCAAGATCACTCTTATTCTTTACCACTTGGAAAGTGAATCTTATAGAGAAAAATGTAACGCTCGTGGCTCTTGCAATAAACTCCCCATTCAAATTTGCTTAGAGCTCAGGTGCCTTGTTTTGTAGAAGACATCGATGTTATGCCTTTGAATTGCGGAAATGTATAAAATCGTGGTAGTGAATTGGATGAATGACATTCTTATATTTAGATATAGCATACGATCTCCCGTTTCAACAGCAACAGCTGACGAAGGAATATTTCTTCGGTATTCGATATCGTTGTGATTCTTAAACTCGATGTTTGTGATGTGATTTTAGCTTAGAAATAGGAAGTTGTGTTGTAGCCACATATTCGCGTTTGAAGGTAGCGATCCTCGTCAAGCTCCTATAAGTAAGCAATCTCGTTCCGGTCCATAGATCCAATCGCCACGGAACATGATGGCCATTGGTTATATAAAGGCTCCCAATAATTTGCATTGTCATATGGAGTATCATAGGCTCTCAGTATTAAATGGGGATTCGGTGCTGCCCCGCGGCTGTAATTGCAGCTACTCCGCATGGAGTATTCCACTACCCGCTGTGTGGTGCTCATAGTTATTGTTGTTGTAGCCACATTTGGGTAGAGATGGCAATCCTTGTCAAGCTTTTATGGGCGAACAAGCTCGTTCGGGTACATACGACCGATCGCCGTGGGAATATGATGGTCATTTAAGTATTCAAGCAAGAGCCGGTGCTAAACGGCCTCTCACTGAGATTCTTCCCTCCATACTCATTGCTATTCCGTGCCGGGAGGAATTTAAGGCCCATTTTTTGATAAAGGACCCGCGACCCTTAAAGTGCAATTTTACGTAGTTTTTGAATTAGCAACAATGGACATTGATAGGGAGGAACTCAAGCTAAAAAGCCTCCTTTGACACCAGAATGAAATAGGCTCAAGAGCCTTTTGACCAAAGAGAGATCCCGAAAACTTGTTTTCTATCTCCTGCCGTACTATAACATGGTTCTGCAGGTGGAGATTCGTGTAGTCACAGAATGTTCGGACCGGTATAGTACTATCACTATAGCTAGCACTATAGCACTATAGCTATTGTAACAATGGCAGTAAAGTTGCAAACCGTTCCTGATTGCAGAACCACAGTGTGGAAAGCGGGAATTAAATGGCCGACAACCTGAGAGTAAGGGTAAGATGGGCGGAAATAACCGCCCTGCCGGTTTGAACGAGGCTAATGATCTTACGTGGATACCTGAAATTATGAACTAGCTTAAGAATATTGAAATTGTCTTTTGAACACTTACATATAGGACGCTAAAGTCTTTGGACGGGATAGCTGTGAGCACCACACATTTTGAAACATTGAAGTCCGATTTGTGTGGTGTTCATTGCTGTCACGAGAAGCTTAGCTGCGATTCACAGGGCGCGTTCACAGATTGCGGATAGTGGAATGCTCCATACGGAGTAGCTGCAACAGCAGTGGTATCGCTCTTGCATAAATAGTGAGTGCCTATGATGCTCGATATGCCAAGGTGAGTTAATGACGCCTTTAAAAACCAATGGCCACCTTGTCCCCGCGGCGATCGGTCCTTTGGACCCTAACGACCTTGCTCACATACAGGAGCTATACGAGGATTGCCACCTCTATATGAAAATGTGGCTCCAACAAAAACAACGCTAAAGTCCCAAACCGTTCTTGATGCCTAGCTCAAGTGAGATAAAAGGAGTTGATCAAGGAGGAAGATCAAGATTTGCCGAAAACACACTAAGAGAACGTCATGGCAGCGCTATTTAAGTGCGGAACATGGATATACAATGTCCTTCCTGTAAATAAGACGGTAAATGACGACTTTATTTCTCCTAGAATAGAATTTGGTCTGCAGGCCACATGTCATTCATCGGGGCTTGATTATTTATTGAGTTTTTGGGAATTATAGAGTCCTGGAGACTACAGGTGCAGATAAACGACGCAAACATCTCTGTCTCCTTCAAAGATTTGATTCGACGTCAAAGATTTGAATCGACGTCAAGTATTTGACATTGCAATGACAACTCTGGGCTTTTATCAGAAGTGCGAGTACGTGCTTTCTCAGCCCCGGGTAAGTACAATCCGATTTGATTTGTAGGACTTTGGCTGCCCTGCAACCTGCAACATCAACTCATGAAATTTTTACGCGGTCCTTCTACGCGGAGCTCGCACGAGGATGGATCGATGATCCCATACCATAATCAGCACATGACCAGGCTTCTAACGAGGTAACAATCTTGACGCGATGTAGGAGCTTAAACGCTGTTCTAGAGGCTTGGAATTCTGACAGTGGTGGTGGGATCCTACTTTTACGGCGCCTGGCTGCTTCAGCCAGTAATAGGCTGTTTTTGTCAAGTCCTTGACACATTAGTTTAGGCCATGGCGTGGTGGACTTTGCCCTAAACCCGTTGGACCAAAAATTTATGAAAAAAAAAAACAACAAAATATCTTAAGCCCAAATGTCCCTCTTAGGGTTTGGGTGTATTCGGATTGTAGCGGGTCCGAGCACCAAGAGCAGATTTTAAATTCCAGGGGTCGAAAAACATATCGGTATTTTATTTTTTTAAGTTATAAGGGTTTTGTTTTCATCTGCGTCAAATTCGTCGCAAAAAAAGCGTCAAAGCATTTTTTGGGCAAAACTGTATTTTAAGGGGTAGTTCAAAAAAGTCTAATTTTTTCATACCCCCTAATTTTGACTACAGGAACCCGAATATGAAGTCCGTTATTGGGGCTCGGGCCCGTGAACCCCCCTACGGACCAAAAACCTCCCTTGAGGGGAAGAATTCCAACCTAGGCAATATGGGTATGAAATGAAGGGTATTGGTTAGTAGATTCCGAATATGTAATCAAATGGCCCGGGAAGGGCCTATGGGGTCTTGAGAATTTTTACCGCCTTTTTTTGGAAAATTGACGAAGTTGTTATTGTTATTTTAAATAAAAATCTATTTGCCTTGGAAATATTTAGAATCTAGAACTTTATTTCTTGCATATTCGTAATCTACTCGTTTATACCTTTAATTTGATACCCATATAGCCTAGTTTTAAGAGGGTTCAACATTCTCAAGACCCCGTAGGTCTTTCCGGGTCAACATTTTGGACCTTTGTTTGAATGTTCGTAATCTACTAATCAATACCATTCATTTGATACCCATACTTTTAAGGTTAGACTACTTCCCCCAAAGGGGGGTTTATGGCCCCTAGGCGGGATCCACGGACCCGAGCCCCAAAAACGGATTTCTTATTCGTGTTCCTGGGGTCAAAATTAGGGGGTATGCAAAAAATAGATTTTTTTGCTAACTACCCCGAAAAATACAGTCCAGCCATTTTTTTGCATTGAAAAACAATCACCTATAAAAGTACGCAGTTTCGGCCCAATAATTGATTTCAAACCAAATAAACAATAATTCGGTGTGCCTTCTAAGCGAACATTTTACTCTGGTTGAGCTCTAATATACACATTGGATCTACTCCACTTTGTATACATCCGTGTTCTACTCTGGGGTGTTTGTGTGTGTTATGTATGTATTTTGAGTTGAAATCGCATGGCTGCTGTCTGGATACCAAAAAATGTTAAGGGGGATGAAAAGGGGTCCATCGTATGCAGGTGTGTTGTGTAGTGTTTTTTTTTTTGGCTTCCACATAGCCTTCCTTCCTTATACCAAACGATACAAACACGCACAAACACCTATTTGATATAGGCTATCTCTTTCGCTCTCTCTCTCTCTCTCTTAGGCCGCTTTCAACATTGAAACATTCTCACGTCTGCCATCAACAGGAAGTGTGAGTGAACGTTTGTTTAGTTTCTTCTCAATTTTTGATCTAAATATGGATGATGGTGATATAAATATTGCTGCTACTGCATCCTAAAATTAAATCTTAAGAATGGTTATTCCTTCCTTCCTCTGTTGTGTATGTTTGGTTGGCAGCAATTGAATGTTTCCCCAAATTGTTTGGTAACATTGGGTGCTTTCCATGGGGGTGGCAGCCACTGTTGTTGTTAGTGCTTAGACGAATGTCAATGTGTTACAACAAAAAAAAATCTTGTTTTCCTTGATCTAATTTGTTCTTATCCGTTTGTCGTACATCCTATAAGGATTTCATATTGAAATTGTGTTATAAGACCAAGGTAATATTTATGAAGACATTGACTAAATTTATTAAGTAGCCGTGAATGTTCTTAATGAATGGAGATCTGGTTATCCTCAAAAGACTTGTAGGTGTTATGCATTTTGTGAAGTGGAAAATTTGCCTGCTTTGAATTGATTTGATTCAAAGCAAAGTTGAAAACATCTTTAGACCATTTAAAAAGTGGCGCCAAAAATAAATAAAAAAGTTAGGATTCAAGAATGAAAAATACCTATTTGAAAAAAAAAAAAAATTTTCATACAAAGAATTACCATTGAACGAGAAGAAGCTTCCAAAACAATATTGGAGCAGAGTAAGGAATAAGAATTGATATCTAACAAGCTATTTATAGCTACATGATAATATCAAATACCTACAATCCTTATATAGGACTGTACATGAATTTTCTATAGTCTGTACAGTCAGGATACACTCATAGTAAATTCTGTTAAGTGTTCTCACGCATTAGAAATTATTTGACTCCAATTGTTTCGAACTAAAATGTTGAATTTAGTTTGTTATGAACTGATTTTTCACATTCAATTCCGCCAACTTACACCTCAATGAAGTAGCGGCATTTTGGGCGTCCGTTGCTTAGAGTAAAGAGAGATAAGTTAATTTCACGTCTATCTGTCCATTCTACTTTCTTTATGTGTTTTCTATGCAAAATGATATCTCCTCGCAGTAACATATCCCGTGTGCCGAGCATTGGCGGAGATGGAATAAGCTTCATCCACATACATATAAGTATACTTTTGCCTGATTGCAGTCTATTGATTACCCAAGTTCGGTTTTTCAGGAATTAATTCCCGTTTTTTTGGCTCACTTTTACTTTCCTTGATCAAAAAATATTCAGTTGTTTGAAGAGCAATCGATTTTTAGCGATAGCAGCCGATATCGCGGGAGAGAGCGATTTCTTTGACATAACGGTTGCACAAAAAATTGGCAACGCTGGTTATTTTTTATTTCAGAGTTGATTAGATGAATTGAATTTCGTAAAGAAGTAACTGAAGAAGGTTAAGCCAAGCAATCAGCCGACGTACAATTTTTTTTTAATTTTTGGCAGTACTTGGCATTGAGGATGACAACTTGTTTCCTTTTTACATTCATATCTTGTTTACGTTTTCTCCTATTTGATGATATTTTCCATCGGCAGATTTGACATCCTTAATGTTCCTGGGGCCTATCCACTTTATGTTTTCGCAAGTGACCTAACCTTCTATTAGTGAATCCTGAATTTCAAACTGTAAATCACGATTTCTTTTAATAAGGCGTAGACTATTCTACAAACAAATATTAAGATCATACATAAACAACATCTTGTTTCTTAAAGGCTGGTACTATACTTGTTTTCCACAGGTTTTTTGAAACACTACAAAAATCTCAATGGAAACATTATACTTTTATGAAGATATTTTCATAAGAGAATTTAATCAGCAAGATTTTTCCCTTCAAATTTTATTATCTAAAAAAAGTAATCACGAAAAAATGTCGCAAAAAACGTTTTTGGCGATATTGGTCGCCGATTACTTTTCTTTAAGATAATGGACTTTAAAGAACAACAACTTGCTGATTTCATTCAGTGGGATATTCCCCCATTACTTATGGTATAACAATGATAGAATTCTTATTCTATCATTGTTACAATATTTGTGCAGTGTTTCAAAAAAGTAATCGCGAAAAAAAGGGTTTCAACGATGAAAAACGAATATAGTACTTGCTTTTAGCTTGAAGGATTTTTATTTTAATACATCACTAGTATTGTTGCCATTTTTGGTAGGGTTTTCTTCTCTTGGTAGGTTGGTAGGCTGACCTCAATTTTTGGTAGGTTTTTCCAACATATAAATACCACGTTAATTACAGAAAACATTGCCGGGGATTACTCAAAATTATTTCACCATAAAACATGGACGTCGAGGGACCAAATACTGATACAAGGCGTCTTGTCGGTTCTCACTGCATCAAATTTTAGGAAAAAGAACGAATGTTATGATATTGACTGTGACTGGAACAAGTGTTAAGGGATCTTTTTCAAATGTCGTAAATTCTGGTAGCTGAATACAAATATGATTAGATCTGGTCCATACTCAGATGTTGAGGTGTCCATACAACTCACAGCTATGGGTATTAGAACATATACCTCATTCTTGGCTTGCAGAACTTTTTTAGGTTTTGGTCAGGTTTGGTAGGATTTTTCTTAAATTTTGTTGGGAAATAATTTTCTTGAGTGGCAACACTGAACACTAAATAGCGATAAGGCGTGGTATTGCCAAAAAGTTGCCAATAAAAGTCAACGTAAATATTGCCACGGGACTGCCATCAGTAAACTTGAATAAACTGAATAAGAAGCCTTTTAGGGCGACTCAGTTCGAGTTAAGGGCTTGGGCAACAAACGCACATGTTGCAGCGAGACGAGATGACGAAACGTTTGTCCACTTCCTATATCAATGTCAGTTTTCGCGGCTGACAGACTACGGCACTAAGATTAAACTTGAAGCGGACACCACACACTGATATGTGTCCCTGTTCCTTTAAAGGATTGTTCATCGGCAAATTTGCATTTGCAATCGTCGATAAGAATGATGATGACCTTAAGTATTTGGCAGTAGATTACAAATAAGGCATATAATATTAGGTCCAAGTAATGTGAGGTCGCCCCACCCCCAAATATCCCCAAATGGGCAAATTTGCCTACCATGGCTATATGGTACTCAAATGATAGTTATTTGAGAGTAGATTACGAATATGACATTCAAATATGCGTTCAAGTTCAGTTGACGCCTTTTCTCTTAAAAATACATCAAATGGGTTCATTGAACCATTATGACAATATGGGGCTCAAATGAAAGATATTTGAGAGTAGAAAACGAATCTGATATACAATTTTGGAGCCAACTGTTTGGGGATACTCCATAAAGCAGTCCCTTAACTGAACTTTATTTCCGACTATGGCAATATGGAGTACAAATCAACGGTATTTAGGAGAAAAGAACGAATTTGATATCTATTTTCAGGATAAAGTGCCAGTGTGCGCCACATCCCTAAAACACCTTCCAAACGGTGCACATTTGGGGATAACCGCTTTAAAATTTTTCCGATGTTCTTGCCAGGATTCGAACGCAGGCGTTCAGCGTCATAAGCGGATATAGGCTACAATGGCAAATGGAAATAGGCTACATATCCACATTCAGGGCGAAGTGTCCCTACCCTAAAAAGATATTAGAGAGTTAAAGAAGGCGCAGCTGAGCGAGCCCGGTTCGGCTAGTAAATAAATAAATAAAATATCCAAAATAAAACATGACAAAAGTCTAAGAAAAAGCTGCAAGTTAAAATCTGGAGTCTTTTTTGCTCAGTACAATCCCAAGAATCAGAAACGCGAGGAGCCCGTTAAGATGTTCAAAGCGTCCCACCCTTGTGTAGGTGGTCAATAAACATAAGTTTAATTAATGTCTTGAGTACTTCAAGCGCTGTAACTAACCGCCGGTATTGTCCAGCTGTGGTCTACTATTAAGTCACCCTCAAACCTCGCTAGAAGTGATGCCAGAAAATCTGTCACTTTTGGCGACGTAACAGTGATGGATCCGAAAAGATGAGGCAGGTTGTTCAATTTATTGGGCATCCCGAAAGTGATAGAGTGAGGTTAAGAGCTACTCGTTCCAACTTTAATTTCCTAGCGGATGGAAAATGCAAATATTTGCCCACGAACATTCCATAAAGGAACCGGACACAAACTTCTTACATCAATGCTTGCCTATCCGGTTCAATGATAAGACACCCCCTTTGAGAAGAACTTTTTACATACATGACAAAAGTACACAGCATTAAGAGGGGATAACGACCTTTGACAATTTTTTCTAATGCTCTTGCCAGGTTTCAAACCCTGTATCGCAATTCTGAATCTTACAACAAAAATCGTTTAGTTAAATTGAACGACAAAAAATCGTTTGCACTAACGATTATGCTATTCTCTAATTCCTCGTAAACAGAAACCGTTACCTTTTTTTGTTTGGCAACTCTACCCAAAAACACGAAAAACACAAAGGGGAAACGACAAAAATAATAAAAAAAATTCTCATAGCCTGAAATTCTTCTTATTTTAAATTAGAAACATAACAAATCTAATAAAATGTACACAATTATTTAGGAAAAGTGTGGCGGAGGCCACAGCGGCGCAGAGGTTAGCATGTCCGCCTAAGACGCTAAACGCTCGGGTATTAAAACTGGCGAGACCATAAACAATTTTTTTTCAGCGGTAGGTTTCTCCTATGCTGGCATAATTTGTGAGGTACTATGCCATATAAAAACTTCTCGTCAAAGAGGTGTCAAACTGCGGCAAGGAGGCCGCTTATCATTGAGCTTAAATTTGAATCGGACTGCACTCACTCATATCCCGGCACGGTATAGCTATGAGCGCCACACAAGCTGGAACATTGAAGTCCGATCTCTGTGGTGTTCATTACTTTCAAGAGAAGCTTAGCTGGAGCTACCGGACGCGTCCACAGGTTGCGGAAAGTGGAATGCTCCATAAGGAGTAGTTGTAACAGCAGTCGCGGACAATCAGCGGGAGGAGAGTCTCAGTGAGAGGTCGAGTGGCATCGGCTCTTGCGCAAATACTGAGTGCCTACGATGCTTGATATGACAAGGCGAGTTATTGGCGCCTTTAAATAAGCCTGTTTCGCGGCGATCGGTCCTTTGGACCAGAACGAGCTTGCTCACCTATATGAGCGTGACGAGGATCGCCACCTCCACATGAAAATGTGGTTACAACAACAACAACAATACCAATTTATTCGTATAAAACCTTTGCGGAAAAGACAAGAGAAAATACATTGAAGTCACTGTAAAAAATGATTTATATTTCATTCGTTAAAGTAAATTTATCGGACTGAATTCACTTCTATCACTAGTAGCCAAGACACTTGAAACACTATTCCCCCTTGGCTTCGTTAAGAAATTTCCATATGCTGAGCATCAACATGGATTTCGCAAAAGTTACTTCTCTCGATAAACCAAAGTAGTTCTGGCTCAATTGCGTTCCGGCAAATATGGCCGCCTTAATTCCTACACTGTTGGATATGTGTCACATGTGGCCACACGAAACACGCCACCTTTTATTCTACGCGACTTACTTGAGATCCCTCTGCACGCCCCACATTCAACTCTACCCAAAGGGAGACAAGACGAAAAAAGCATTATAAGGAAGGCAAAGAAACTCAAAGTCGAGGACGAACCACAGATATTCAGAGTCAAAGACGTTGCTAATGAAGAAGTCATTGAGAGAGCCAAACCGTGAAAGGCTTTCAGTTAGATTCTGATTCGCAGGCATGTAGGTGAAATGGGTACCTTCAATGAGACCGACTTCAACCTAGTAATACCCGAAAAAATAGGTTAATTGGTCCTTCATAATCCGCGGACCAATGGAAGTGATTTAAGCAAGGCGCCCACCTAACTTGAACCCATAGCTACCACTTTCAGATCATCAACATTGATTTCGTAAGATGCATAGCCAGACAATAGCACTTTCTGCAGTCACCAGCCATTAGTTCGGATGAAAAAAAGCCTATGTACAAACTGTCCTTGTGGCGATTGGTGTTTCAAAGGCGCCAAAACTGTATTTTACAGGGTAGTTCGCAAAAAAGACATTTTTTTGCATACTCTCTAATTTTTACCCCAGGAAACCGAATATGAAGTCCGTGCTTGGGGCTAGGGGCCAAAAACTCCCTTTTGGGGGGAGAAGTAGTCTAACCTAGGCAATATGGGTATCAATTGAAAGGTAGGTAGATTACGAATATGCAATCAAATGTCCAAAATTTTGACCCGGGACGGCGTATGGGGTCTTGAGAATTTGGAATCTTCTTAACCCTAGGCAATATGGGTGTCAAATTAAAGGTATGAACGGACCCGAACCCTAAAAACGGACCTCGGGTTCCTGGGGTCAAAATTCGGACGGATTCGTGTTCCTGGGGTCAAAATGAGGGTGTATGCAAAAAATTAGATTTTTTTTGGGAACTACCCCGTAAAATAAAGTCCAGCCCTTAACTCGTCAGATGAATTTTTGAACCCACCACCGAAAGATGGGGATATATTCATTTTGTCATTCTGTTTGCAACACATCGAAATATCCATTTCCGACCCTATAAAGTATATATATTCTTGATCAGCGTAAAAATCTAAAACGATCTAAATAGCTATGTCCGTCCGTCTGTCTGTTGAAATCACGCTACAGACTTTAAAAATAGAGATATTGAGCTGAAACTTTGCACAGATTCTTTTTTTTTTTTGTCCATAAGCAGGTTAAGTTCGAAGATGGGCTATATAGGACTATATCTTGATATAGCCCCCATATAGACCGATCCGCCGATTTAGGATCTTAGGGTCTCGGATAATAAAAGTCACATTTATTATCCGATTTTGCTAAAATTCGGGACAGTGAGTTGTGTTAGGCCTGTCGACATCCTCCATTAATTTGACCCCGATATGTTCAGGCTTGGATATAGCTGCCATATAGACCGTTCTCTCGTTTTAAGGTTTTGGCCCCATAAAAGGCTCATTTATTGTCCGATGTCGCCGAAATTTGGGCCAGTGAGTTGTGTTAGGCCCTTCGACTTTCTTCTTCAATTTGGCTCAGATCGGTCCAGATTTAGATATAGCTGCCATATAGACCGATCTCTCGATATAAGGTTTTGGGCCCATAAAAGGCGAATTTATTGTCGGATTTCGCCGAAATATGGGACAATTTGGCCCAGATTGGTCCAGACTTGGATATAGCTGCCATATAGACCCATCTCGCGATTTAAAGTTTTGGGCCTATAAAAGGCGCATTTATTGTCCGATGTCGCCGAAATGTGGGACAGTGAGCTGTGCCCTTCAACATTATTCTTCAATTTGGCCTAGATCGGTCCGGATTTGGATATAGCTGCCATATAGACCAATCTCTGGATTTAAGGTTTTGGGCTCATACAAGACGTATTTATTGTCCGATTTCGCCCAAATTTGGAACAGTGAGTTGTGTTAGGCCCTTCAACATTATTCTTCAATTTGGCCTAGATCTGTCCATATTTGGATATAGCTGTCATATAGACCTTTCTCTCGATTTAAGGTTTTGGGCCCATAAAAGACGCATTTATTGTCCGATTTCGCCCAAATTTGGGACAGTGAGTTGTGTTAGTCCCTTGGACATACCTTTCCAATTTGGCTCCGAACGGTTCAGATTTGGATACAGCTGTCATATAGACCGATCTCTCGATTTAAAGTCTTGACCCCATGAAAGGCACATTTATAATCCGATTTTGACACAGCGAATTTTGTTAGGCTTTTCGACATCCGTTGTCGTTTATGGTTCAGATGGGTCTATGTTTGGATATGGCTACCAAAAAGACCAATATTTTGTTCTTCAAAATTGAACAATGACTTTTACTTATTAGACCACTTAATATCCGTGTCGAATTTGGTCCAAATCGGACCATATTCCAAAAAAGCTGCTATGGGCCATAAATTATGCAATTTTCACCGGATTAAGGAAAGGACCGATGGACTTCTTCATCAGCAAGGGCTGCCGCCTCAGTGTATAACTCACTGCTACAACAACAACAACAACATATATACCTGAGGTGGTGGGTATCCAAAGTTCGCCCGACCGAACTTAGTGCCTTTTTAAACTTTTTTATACAAAAGTTATTTTTAAAAGTGTTTACTTGCAAAGAGGGTTCTCTTTAATTGAAACATCGAATGATTTCTCAATTTTCTCGTCGTATATTTCGTTAATTGATGTTATATCTGCGGAAATGTTTATATTTTATTTATCCATATTTGAATTGGTCTAGTTTAGAAGACTTTCATTCCGAGATCATGGCAGCTAACTTATTTGTTAAATTGTGTTTCTCAATGTTTTACTTTCTCTTAGAACTACTTTTAACTTTTGTATTGACACTCCTCTCTTAATTTTTCATATTTTTTACAGCCTCATCACAGACCTGACTGGATGAAGACTTCCAAGAAAAACCATTAAAATTTAAAAGCTAATGCTATAAATATTTGCATTACTCCCATAGAAAAAAAATAAACATACATACATATATATTTCGTACTAACTGTGAAAAAAAACAACTTTTAGGAGGGACTAATTTTGAATATTTTTTTTAGTAAAAAGGTAAGAATTTTTGTACTTAAAAAATTCTTTCAAACCAAAAATTTAAAATTTTCTTTCATTTTTAGTACTAGCCCTCCAACAAAAACAACAACAAAATGTGGAATTCGGATAAACAACAGAATGGTGTTATAACATCTTCAACAAATTCAAACTCTTCCTCGACAACGACCACACAAAATAATGGCAATGGCTCTGCAACGACGCGCAATCCTCCCAAACAGTTGGGCATGACATCGGCCATCAGTTTGGCTGGGCCTCGACCCGAAGATATACAAAAATCCGAAGAATTACGCAAAACACTGGAACCCTACAAAGTCTTTGAGTCCGAAGAGGAACTCAATCATCGCATGGAGATACTTGCCAAACTTAATACGCTGGTAAAACAGTGGGTTAAAGATGTTTCCATAGCCAAGAATATGCCCGAGGCAGCTGCACAAAAACTCGGTGGCAAAATCTACACATTCGGCTCATATCGCCTGGGTGTACATCATAAGGGTGCAGATATTGACGCATTGTGTGTGGCACCACGCAATATAGAACGCTCTGACTATTTTACCTCATTCTTTGAGCTAATGAAAAAGCAACCTGAAGTAACCGAATGCCGGGCTGTGGAGGAGGCTTTTGTGCCCGTAATAAAGATGAATTTTGATGGCATTGAAATTGATTTATTGTTTGCCCGTTTATCTCTAAAAGAGATACCCGATGATTTTGATTTGCGCGATGATAATTTGTTGAAGAACTTAGATCCCCGTTCTGTGCGTAGTTTGAATGGTTGTCGTGTAACAGATGAGATTTTATCCCTGGTACCGAATATCGAGAATTTTCGTTTGGCGTTGCGTTCCATAAAGTTGTGGGCTAAAAGTAAGTTTGGAAAAATTTTTATTTTATAAAATTTAATTCGAAAAGTTTGGTTTAGACAAGATTAGAAAACGATCTGATATCCAATTGTCGGACCAAGTGATAGGGGGACCACCCCAAGCCCCAAAACACCCCTAAATCGAACATATTTACCGACCATGGCAATATGGGACTCAAATAAAAGGTGTTTGCGAGTAAAATACGAATTTGATATCCAAATGTCGGACCGAGTTTCTGGGTCTCCACCCCTTCTCCAAAACACTCCCCAAACAGCACTTATTTACTGTCCATCGCAATGTGGGACTTAAATAAAAGTGTTTGGGGGCCGCCCATCCCCGAGAACGTCCCCCCAAATAGGAAGTATTTGCTGACTATTGCAATTTGAGGCTCAAGTAAGAGATTTTTTAGAGTAGAACACGAATCTGATATATATTTTCAAAGCCAAGTCACTGAGTGGTCGCCCCCTATGGAAAAATGGGGTTCAAATGAAAGGTATTTGGGAGTAGACCATGAATCTGATATGAACATTCGGGACCAACAGTCTAGGGGACGTTCCACCACTATAACAACCCCCAAATAGGAAGTATTTTCTCACCTTGACAATTTGGGTCTTAAAGAGTGTGGAGCACGCTATTGATAGTTTTTAGGGCCCATACCTCCTAAATGAAAGGTATATGAGATTCGAAAACGAATTTGATATCCTATTTTTAGACCAATGGCAATGTGGGATTCAAATATATGATATTTGAGAGTATTTCACGATGCTGATAATTTTAAGGGCTAAGAGCTTCTGGGTGTCAAATGACAGGTATTGGGGAGTAGAGCGCAACATTTATACCCACTCTCGGGACCAATTTTCTGGAGTTCTACCCCCTTCCCATAAGGGGCTCAAATAAAGGCATTTGGGAGTAGAATACGAACCTAATATCCAAATGTGTGACCATGTATTTGGGGCACCGTCCTTTCCTTAAAGAGTACAAATTTACCGACCATGGTAATATGGGGCTTAAATGAAAGGTATCTGAGATTGGAAAACTAATTTCATAACCACTTGTTGGGGCCAAGTGTTTGGGGACGCTTCGTCCCCTAAACTTCCCTTAAACCAATGGTAATATGAGTTTTAAACAAATGGTGTTTGAGAACAGAGCCCGATGCTGATATATTTTTCAGGGTTAAGTGTCTGGGGAACCAACCCATTCCCCAAAACACCCCTAAATCTGACATATATATTTACCGACCATTGCATCCCTATTCATTTGAATGGTAGTTGGGAGTAGAGCACGAAATTGATACTCACTTTCGGGGCCACGTTTTTTTTTATTTTTTTTATTTTTTTATTTTTTTTTTATTTTTTTTTTTATTTTTTTTTTATTTTTTTTTTATTT
The DNA here is from genome assembly GCF_963082655.1 of Stomoxys calcitrans. Classification (NCBI taxonomy): domain Eukaryota; kingdom Metazoa; phylum Arthropoda; class Insecta; order Diptera; family Muscidae; genus Stomoxys; species Stomoxys calcitrans. The sequence continues at coordinate 44,424,948 of NC_081556.1, read as the reverse complement.
TTTTTTTATTTTTTTTTTATTTTTTTATTTTTTTTATTTTTTTTATTTATTTTATTTATTTTTTTATTATTATTTTTTTTTTTTTGATTTTTTTTCATTCCGTTTGTAACACTACGAAATATTGATTTAGGGCCCCATAAAGTATATACAGGGTGGCTGATGAATATTGCTACAATGATGAATATTGCTACATTTTTTTTTCGGTGTATGGAATACATTTTTCTTTTATTCATGTTAAATTAAATTATTAAATTAATTATTAAATTATTATTAATTAAATTAATTAATTAATTAATTAAATTAATTATTAAATTATTATTATTAAATAGAAAAAAAGTTATTACATTTTTTTTTGGTAGCGGCTTTCATCAGCCACCCTGTATATTCTTCATCGTCTCAACATGCCGAGTCCATCTATCCATGTTCGTACGTCCGTCCGTCTTTCAAAATCATGATAGCGGTTGAACGCGTAAAGCTAGACGCTTGAAATTTTGCACAGATACTTAATATTGATGGGGATTGCAACTGGGCCATGTCGAATCAGATTTGGATATAGCTCCAGTATAAACCAGTCTCCCGGTTTAACTTCTTGTTCTCCTGGAAGCAGCAATTTTTGTCCGAAATCGAATCAGAAATCGCGATACGGATAGCCGATCAAATGCTTTTTAGCAAGAAAGCATTGAACCAAACGGTCAACATATATTTTCTTATTTTTATTTTTTTTATTTTTTTTTTACTTTTATTTTTTTTTTTTGTTTTTATTTTTTTATGTTTATGTTTATTTTTATTTTTTTTGTATTTTTTTCATTTTATTTTATTTTTATTTTTTTATTTTTTTTTATTTTTTTTATTTTTTTTTATTTTTTTTTATTTTTTTGTTTTTTTATTATTATTGTTTTATTTTTATTTATTTTTATTAATTTTTTTTATTATTTTTTTTATTATTTTTTTATTTTTATTTTTATTTTTTTATTTTTATTTTTTTTTAATTTTTTCTTTTTATTTTTATTTTTATTTTTATTTTTTTTTTTATTTTTTTTTTTATTTTTATTTTTTTTTTTATTTTTATTTTTATTATTTTTTTTTTTTTTATTTTTATTTTTTTTTTTATTTTTATTTTTTTAATTTTTATTTTTTTTATTTATTTTTATTTTTATTTTTTTATTTTTAATTTTATTTATTTTTAATTTTATTTATTTTATTATTTTTATTTATTTTTATTAATTTTTATTTTTATGATTTTTTATGTTTATTTTTTTACTGTACTCTTTGATTTATTTTTATTTTGGTAATTTTTTATTATTTTTATCTTTTTTTAGTTTTTATATATATTTTTTTTAACATCCTATTTCTTTTTAATTTTTTAATATTTAGACTTAATTTTTTTTTATTTTGTTTACTTTTTTTTATTTTCTAAGAAAGATGTAAAATTTTTCTGAACTATAATTTCTGAACCTAATATGGATTTAATTCGTTTTTTTTTTGCTTTTGTCTAGAACATGGCATCTACTCGAATTCCTTGGGCTATTTTGGTGGTGTCACCTGGGCCATGTTGGTAGCGCGTACTTGCCAATTATATCCGAATGCTACGGCTTCCACATTGGTACACAAATTCTTTTTGGTATTTTCACGATGGAAATGGCCACATCCGGTTTTACTAAAACATCCAGATAATGTCAACTTACGATTTCCGGTAAGTGCCTCATATTATAGTTTCTATTTTCGATATAAAAATAAAATGTTTTTCTTCTTCGTGGTTTTTTAGGTCTGGGATCCCAGAGTGAATGCCTCAGATCGTTATCATCTAATGCCGATTATAACGCCGGCATATCCACAACAGAATTCCACATTTAATGTTTCGGAATCGACCAAGAAAGTCATATTAATGGAATTCAATAGAGGCATGACAACCACCGATGAAATAATGTTGGGCCGTGCCTCTTGGGATAGATTATTCGAAGCTCCTAGTTTCTTTTATAGGTAAGTTGCACAGGTTTTAACATTTTTGTGTAAATTTTTGGTTTTAATGCTTCTTCTCTCTCCCTTTGTCCAGATATCGCCATTTCATTGTACTTTTGGTAAATTCACAAACCGCTGATGATCATTTGGAGTGGTGTGGTTTGGTCGAATCTAAAATCCGTTTACTTATAGGCAATTTGGAGCGTAATCAACACATTTCATTGGCCCATGTCAATCCAAAATGTTTTGATCATAAAAAAGGCAGCGGCAACAGCAGCAGCAACAACAACAATAATAATAGCAACAACAATAATTCTTGTTCACAAAATAGCAGCGGCAATGAAGATGACAAATCGCAAACATCATCCGTTGGTGGTGCTAACAGTAGTGCAGGCAGTGTCGGTGGTGTTTCACAACAATCATCATCGTCGGCCTCGTCAACTCTATCCACATCGCCATTCTGTTCAATGTGGTTTATAGGTTTAGAATTTGAACGTACGGAAAATCTCAATGTAGATCTAACGGAAAATATACAAAATTTCACAGAACATGTTATACAACATGGTGTAAGTATAACAGATTTATAATAATATTTGAAAATTAGAAAAGGGTAGATTTTTGCTTAGAGCCGAAGTTTGCACAGAAAGACTTGTAGCTTTATTAGAGATTAAGAAGATTTCTTTGATTGCGCCACAAGAAAAGGGGTATCGTCCCTTGCAGACCTGATAAGAATGTGGAAACTGTGGAGGAATGAACGAACGCCCTGAATGGGTCGCTTATGTCTGCATGTCGTAGCAAACATTGAATGCGATGGTGGTCCATATAACTGGTTAGTCTAACAAAAGTCTGCAAAAGACTTCAATAAGGCGAAAGCCACTAGGACACCACATGAGTGGTACATCTTCAATACTGACCGGCACGGGATAGCTGTGAGCATTACACAGGCCAGAACATTGAGGTCCGATCTGTGTGGTGTTAGCTTAGCGCATTTTCAGGTTGCGAATATTGGAATGCTCCATACGGAGTAGCTGCAACGGCTGTCGCGGACAATCAGCGGTGTCGAGCGGAGAGTCTCAGTGAGAGGTCGGACGGCACCGATTCTTGCACAAATACTGAGTGCCTATGATGCTCGATATGACAAGGCGAGTTAATGGCACTTTTAAATAACCAATAGCCACTCTGCTCCCGGGGCGACGGGCCTTTGGAACAGGACGGAAGATCCTATTCTCCACAACAACTACTGTAGTGCACATTCAGAAGTTAGACAGCATATGAACGATGTCAACGTGGCATCGGAGGAGGTTTGCACTAATATGAATTCGTCAAGGATTGTTGAGAAAATTGTGTCGAAGTCAATAATTCTTTGGGTGATTAAAAGTGACGCCTTCTTTAGTTGGCCAGCAACCGATAATGTATCACCGATCGAAATACATACTGTGTCCGATAGACTGGCTCGCAGGCTAAGAGAGGTATACTCTGCCTGCATCAGCATGTCACAAGGAATGGATGGACACAGAGGTTATTTTCATTCCAAAAGCAGGAAACCCGTAACTCACGAAGGCAAAAGATGTTGTTCCTATGAAGGCGAAAATTCCTGAAGATTGACTGTTGCTACAACAGCACAACTATAGGAAGGGCAAGTTCACTGTTACAGCCCTTCATGGCCTATTTGGTTTCAGGCTGTCCTTACCATGGGGTATTTTATTAGTTTCACCGATATGGCCTTGGTGTATTAGTATCATATTTGGGCTCCCACCTTAAATTAGGATACCAAATTTTTGTTTTAGAGTTATTATAAACAAACCAAATTTCGCCTAAATCGCCCCCCACATCTCCCAGATCTGGAGTTTTTGCAAATTGAGTAAGAGGAGGGTCCGCCCATTAAAGTTTGGATGTTAGATCAGCTCCATTCTCTTGGTTTTGGTAGTGGATTGGAGTAGCCAACCCCCCCTTGCCCCGAAAGTGGATATCAGATTCATACTCTACTTCCAAAAACAACACTTGAGCCATATATTGCTATAGTCGGTACATATGCCTGGTTTAGGGAGAGTTTATTAGGCTAGGACCCCCAGAGACATAGCATCAAAAATGAGAATCAATTTCATGCTCTACTGCCAAATACCATTCATTTGAGTCCCATATTGCCATGATCGGTAAATAGGTCCGGTTTGGTGGGTTTTTTTAGGGGTGGACCCCCAAGGGCGGTCGCCCAAACTCGTATCCCAAAATTGGATACCTGATACTTTTTCTCCTCCCAAATACCTTTTATTTGAATCCCATATTGTCATGATTGGTGTATATATTTCGTGAGTTTTGGGGTGAGGCGGTCTGCTTAGCCACCAAACCCAAAATTTGGATACCAATTTTTTGGTTTTAGATTATTATAAGAGAACAAGCAAAATTTCGCTTAAATAGCACCACCACTGAATATTAGATTAAGGGGAAGGATCCGCCTTCGCCCTCATATATCCAAAAATTTAGTATCCTCTTTTCAATACGGGACCATTCTGCACCATATGTAAAAATTTCATGAAAATCGGTTCAGCCGTTTTTGAGTCTGTGCGGAACATATGAACAAACAAACAAACCATCACAAATTCATTTTTATACCCTCCACCATAGGATGGGGGTATACCTATTTCGTCATTCCGTTTGTGATCCTATAAGGTGTTTATATTCTTAATCGTCATGACATTTTAAGTCGATTTAGCCATGTCCGTCCGTCAGTCTGTCAAAAGCAAGCTAACTTTCGAAGGAGTAAAGCTAGGCGATTGAAATTTTGCATTAATACTTCTTATTAGTGTAGGTCCGTTGGGATTGTAAATGGGCCATAACGGTCCATGTTTTGATATAGCTGTCATATATACCGATTGTGGGTCTTGACTTTTTGAGCCTCTAGAGGGCGCAATTCTCGTCCGATTTGACTGAAATTATGCACTTAGTGTTTTGATATCACTTCCAACAACTGTGCTAAGTATGGTTCATATCGGTTCATAACCTGACATAGCTGCCATATAAACCGATCTTGGGTCTTGACTTCTTGGGCCTTTAGAAGGCGCAATTCTTATCCGATTTGGCTGTAATTTTGCACGTGGTTTTTTGTTATCACTTCCAACATTTGTGCACAGTATGGCTCAAATCGGTTCATAACCTGATATAGCTGCCATATAAACCGATCTTGGGTCTTAATTTATTGAGCCGCTAAAGGGCGCAATTCTTATCCGATTTGGCTAAAATTTTGCATGAGGTGTTTTAATGTGACTTTCAAAAACTGTGATAAGTATGGCGCAAATCGGTACATAACCTGATATAGCTGCCATATAAACTGATCTGGGATCTTGGCTTTTTGAGCCTCTAGAGGGCGCAATTCTCATCCGATTTTGCCCAAATTTTATACAACGGCTTCTCCCATGGCCTTCAACATACTTTTGCTATATAGTCTGAATTTATCTATAGCTTGATAGAGTTCTCATATAAACCGATCTCCCGATTTTGCTTCTTGAGCCCCGAATCGGACTATAACTTGTTTTTTATACATTTTCTATTTTTTTATATTTAATTTTTTTTATATATTTTATTTTTTTATATATTTTATTTTTTTATATATTTTATTTTTTTATATATTTTATTTTTTTATATATTTTATTTTTTTATATATTTTTTTATTTTTTTATATATTTTTATTTCTTTATATATTTTTTATTTTTTTATATATTTTTTATTTTTTTTATATATATTTTTTTATATTTTTTATTTTTTTTTATAAATGTTTTATTTATTTATATATTTTTTATGTTTTTATATATTTTTTATTTTTTTATATATTTTTTATTTTTTATTTTTTGTATATTTTTTTATATATTTTTTATTTTTTATTTTTTATATATTTTTTATTTTTTTATATATTATTTATTTTTTCATATATTTTTTTATATATTTTTTCATATATTTTTTTATATATATTTTTATATATTTTTTTATATATTTTTTTTTTATTTTTTTATATTTTTTTTATATATTTTTTTGTAATTTTTTTATTATTTTTTCGTAAAGAATTTCCTATAAAGCCCTCTCTTTTACTATCCCCTTAGGTAAATATCAAAATGTTAAAGGAGGGCATGTCCATTGAGGCGCGCCATGTCAAGCGTAAACAATTGTCACAGTATTTAGATGGCGATTTCCTGAAGAGGGAACGTAAATCCATGGACAGTCATAATAGTTTCAACAATGCGATCATAGCCAATCGCAAACGACTCTCCAGTGAGTTGTTACAAAAGGACGGCAGTAATGGTAGCAGTAGCAAGAGATCACGTGTCAGTGAATCGGTAAGTAGTGCCTGAAAATGTTCGAGAACAACTGAATCTGAATGATTTATCGTATTACAAACTATTGCAGAATGAGGAAAATTCAAATGCATCAAGTGACGCCGGTGGAGCCACAACACCTACAACACCCACCGCATCGCAACAAACACCGCCAACATTTAACAATGCCAGCAACACCATTAAGCAACCAACATCAGCTACGGCAACGCCTATGGTGGAGGATCATTCGGATAATAGTAACAGTGGCAGTGCGGCGGCAGTAAGTGGTGGGGGCAATGGAAGTGCAGCTGCGCCTGTTGCTAGTGCTGCAGCAGCTACAGCATCAACACAACCAGCAACCGAAGTGGCATGCTCGTGACCGCCGCCAACAACGACAGCAACGCCGCATCCCCATCTTTATCCTCCCGCACATACGTTGTTGACCCATGGTTCGCCACATCCGCTACATAATACGCATAAATTCCGTAAAAATAACAATGCCGCTGCAGCTGCCAATTCCAATAGCATTTTTTGCCAACGTCTAACATCCTCCTCTGCCACTGGCTCATCGGCGTCCACATCGCCCTCAGCAACTGCATTATTGTATAATCGACATGCCAGACGCCTATCCAATTCATATGGCAATAGCCACAATCACCACAGCCATAGCCACAGCAGCCATAAGCAGCAGGCGCATCATCATCAACAACAACAGCCACATATGTTGCAGGGACATCAGCAACATTTAACCATAACTAAGAATACAAACAACAACAACAACAATAATAATGTTAATCACAATTTATCTGACACCGAAACCACTGGAACACCGGCTACAGCAGCAGCCACGGCAACCGCAACCGCAACCATAACTTGTAAGTTTTTATCTCAAATCGATTTTGAATCCTCATTTTCATCATCGCTCCATTCTCTATGACCATTTGAAAAACAAAAAAATATTTTTTTTTTGTAAAAACAAAAAGAATTCCTCTTCACCATAGCATTTTGCGCCTCACCCATCCACCCACTTGCATAAACAACTCACCCAAGCCAACTTTTTTTAATCTTTGCGTGTGTCTATCTATATATATGTATTATATACATTATATATTTATTCACTCATTTTAATTCTACTTTAAAATTTTTTTAGGAAAATTTTTTACAATTTAAATATACCTTTAGATATATATATAAAATTTTTTTATTTCTTTAGAAAAAAAAAATTAATAAAAACCAAAAAAAAAAAAAAATTGCAAAAACAAAAAAAAAAAGCAAACAAGAAAAGAATACAATAAAAAAATGCAATATTTTAAAACAATTTATATTTTTTTATAAACCAAAAAAAAAAATAAAAATTTAACAAAAAAAAAAAAAAAATAAAAAAAAGATAAAAAATTAAAAAAGAAAAAAAAAACCAAAAAATTCCCTATCTGTTGATTTTTGATTTGAAAGTTTTTTTTACGTTTAATTACCAAAAAGAAACGAAAAAATAGTTTTTAAGTTTTTACATGGTTTTGGGTTTCCTCTCATTCTTCCACTTTCCGTCGAATTCGAAATTTTTCTTGCTACAATTCGGGTACATAGGCATAGGGCTTCTGGAGCATCACCAAGTCACATAGGTTCCCTTGGGGTTTTGTTTGAATGAGTTTTATATGCTTAAGCTTCTATATATGCCATGTCTGGTGGTTGTGTCAGTTGGGCCCATTTATTTATAGTCTGCCAAATCTCACTCAAATCGATGCTGCGTCTTCTGGTCCTCAAGAAGTCAAAACATAACTAAGGGTTTCAACAAGGGTTTTGCACGTTATTGGATTAGTGTAATAGTTGACTCGATATTATATATTTTTTTTAAATTTGTTCAAAAATAGTATGTATGGGGTGCTTTATGACTTTATTGACTAAATATGTTGGGCTTCTTGACACTCAAGAGATTGTGGAATCTATACTTAACTTGACCAATGCGTAGTTTGAATCTCGGTCCATGTTATGTATCGAGTTTGTATTGTTGTAGCAGTTTGTTGTGTTCTATCTTTCGTCTGCTTGATTCTGTTGTGTGTCAAGATCCAGGAACTCTGCGACTAAGATGGGGTGTGTCCACAGGGATCTGGGTCTGAGTCGAGTGGGTCTGGCTGGGAAGTTAAATAGGCGAGTTTGTATTGATTGACAAATGCTCGTCATAGCTTCGATGGCTTACCTGTATCCAATCGGGACAATCCGGTACGAACAACCGGCCCGATGTCCCGACGAAGTCCTTCATTGGCATAACACACTGCCACAACAACAACAACCTTTGTCCCATGGTTCTGAGACCTAATTGAGATTTTGAGTAGCAAGATGCCAAATTCTGAAGTTATAGACTGCGGTATGGTAGAACAATTTTAAAAAGTTGTTGTTTGACCAACATGCATAGAGATGGGCGATAGGTAACTACCCAAAATGTATTTACCCGGTAAATTGGGTAAATACCCGGGTATTTACCGGGATATAGCTGCGATCTAGACCGATCTGCCGATATAGAGTATTGAGCCCATAAGAGGAGAATTTTTCATCCGATTTGTATGGAATTTGAAACAGAGCGTATTGATGGAGCTCTACACGTTTTTGTTGAATATCGTCCAGATCGGGGCACATTTGAATATAGCTGTCATACAGACCGAAATCCCGATTTAGAGTATTGTGTAGAGTATCTGGTCCACATTTCCTATATGGCCAAATCTGGACGATATTCAACAAAAAGGTTTGGAGGGGTACCAAAACGCACCGCTTCAATTTTCATCAAAATCGGATGAAAAGTGCTCAGTTTAAGGGCTCAATACTCTATATCGGGAGATCGGTCTATATGGCAGCTATGTCCAAATATTGTCCGATCTGGACGATATCCAACAAAAAGGTTTAGAGGGTTACCAAAACTCATTGTTTCAAATTTCATCCAAATCGGATGAAAACTGCTCCTTTTATGGGCTCAGTACTCTATATCGGGAGATCGGTCTAAATGGCAGCTATATCCAAATATGGTCTGTTCAGGACGACACAAAGGTGTAGAGGTCCATCAAACCACACTGCTTCAAATTTCAACCAAATCGGATGAAAAATGCTCCTTTTATGGGCTCAGTACTCTATATCGGGAGATCGGTGGTCTATATGCCAGCTATATCCAAATATGGTCTGTTCTGGACGCTGATCAACAAAAAGGTTCAGAGGGGTACCTGAACTCGCTGTGCCAGCCTATATGGCAGCTATATCCTTATATGGTCCAATATCAAATTTCATTCAAATCGGATGAAAAATGCTCGTTTTATGGGTTCAATACTCTATATCGGGAGATCGGTCTATATGGCAGCTATATCCTTATATGGTTCGATCTGAACGATATTAGACACAAAAGGTGTAGAGATCCATCAAACCACACTGTTTCAAATTTTATTCAAATCGGATGAAAAATGCTCGTTTTATGGGTTCAATACTCTTTATCGGGAGATCGGTCTATATCGCAGCTATATCCAAATATGGTCCGATCTGGACGGTATTCAACAAAAAGGTTTAGAGCGGTACCAGAACTCGCTCTGCCATTGAAATACGATGAAAAATTCTCCTTTTATAGGTTCATTACACTATATCGGGAGATCGGTACATATGGCAGTTATATCTAAATATGATCCGATCTGTACCAGATTTGTCGGGAATCTACCAGAACGCACTGCGTCAAATTTCATTGAATTCGGGTGTAATAAATGGATCTTTTATGGCCTCAATACCCTCAATCAGGGGAACGAGAGGTCGGTCTGGAGGGCAGCTATATCCAAATATAGTCCGATCTGAACCACACTTCACAGAAATGGGTAGGGGTCCATCAGAACTCACTATGCTAAATTTCATCGAAATCGGATGAGAAATGACCGATTTATTGCCTTTAAGTCTAGAGATCGGTCTATATAGCGGCTATATATATATATATATATATATAAAATCCGATTTTATGATATCAGAGGATCAGGTTTACATACAAAGAATACGAAATCATCAAAAATTGTTTGGAAAATGTTTTTATACCCAGATATCTATCTGCAAAATTATAAATACCCAAAAAAGGTATTTTTGGGTATTTACCCACTATAGACATACACCTAAGCCAGTAATCGGCTTGTTGTGCACTCTAAACACTAAAAAGTAACCTCGAAAAAGAAAATTTTAAGTTGGGAATTCCGTGCTACTTACAAAATTCTTAATTGTTTTTTATACCACTCCATTATGTTGGTTCATGTTTGGTATCTTGCCCCCACCTAAGTACCGGTGTCCGATGTCTGCCGGGAAATGACACAGAAAATGCACCAACGTCTCATCATCTTTCCCACATGCCCTACACATGGTATCATTTGCCACACCGATTTTGCATAAGTGTGCTTGTAGTTCTATGTGTCCCGTTATGACACCAAAAGCTATACTGACCTCCTTCTTACTTCCTTTCAGTAAAAGCCTCGTCTCTCGCGATCTGGATCCCGCCATAGGATTTTCGCCGTACTAACGACTGTTTAGCTGTTTCACAATGTTACACAAGCGTTTGACGCCCACTAACCTTAAATCGGACTGCGTCGACCCGAAAGGCTTCAGGTTAACTAGGTTAATTGACGGCAGGCTTCTGGCCTTCACTGCCAAATTGTCTGGCCTTTCATTCCCCATTACTCCGTTATGGGCCGGCACCCAACCGATGCGGATCGTGTGCAGGATCGTATAATGGACAGGTAGTCGAAAACAGATCTTAATCCCGGGGTTCTCAATGTAGACCTCCCTGGCCCACCCTATCCTCCAGCTTTGATCCATCTATGTAGCATGATCTTCCAGATGGCGATATCAGGGTTCCATCAACCCAATTTTGTGACGCTGGAAGTGCCTCGCTCCCGACCTCAAGTGCCGTGTCAGGAAACCGAACGGAAACCTCTTCACTTCCTTCCAGGTATCCCCATCGTCGCCTCGATTAAACCGCGATGGTATGAGCTGCTCCCATCCTCAATGCTTTCCCCCATCGCCTTATGTCTCATAGCCGCAGCGGCTGCTTCACACTTAATCTGTATGTTAATGGGTCGGATATCTAGAATAGTCTCCAGTGCCCCTGTAGGCGTGGTCCTCATCGCTCCGCCTATGCCAAGACAAGATGTTCTCTGAACCTGTTGTATGGTCCTTATGTTGCAATTTTTCTCTATAACAGTCCACCAAACTACTGAGGTGTAAGTAAGTAAGGATTCAGGTCCCATTTCGAGCATACGGCCCGTCTACATAGTGCCCAACGCCTGTAAGCCTTCTCAGTACGCTCCTTAATGTGACACTTCCAATTAAGTTTCCCATCCAAGATCACTCCTAAGTATTTGACCTTGTCAGATATCGAAATCGGTTTGTTGAGGAAATTGGGACAATTTAATGCACCACGATTAAATTGTCCCACCATCGCCTTCGCTGTGAACAGGCAGATTTAAGTCTTCTCTGGGTTAAAATTGCGAACCTTAAGTAGCCCATCTGCTAGACCCTTTCGGCCCTTCTGCACAGTTGGTTCGGATCGCTTCCCCTTGGAAGTAATATAACATCGTTTGCGTAGCAGATGGGTTCAAATCCCTCCTCAATCAGCATCCGTAATAGGTTAGGCAGGACAGGCCTGGTCGAATCATATGAGGTTTATATTGATTAAAAGACGTAAAGAGACGCCTCTTATTCTCGGACTGTGGAAGCACAACTTAAGGCTGCAGATAGGAATCTTGATTTGTCATTGGCGTCGCGCGGACTTCTACAGGGTTTGAGGATGTTGTCGTTGTGTACACTGAGCTCTTGCCAATAAAGGACTTCATCGGGTCAATCCGGTACGTAAAACCGGCAGCCATGGGATTGCCGCAGGGTTTGCGGATGTTGTTGTTGTTGTAACAGTTTGTTATGTTGTTCTATCTTTCGTCCGCTTGGTTCTGTTGAATATCCAGATCCAGGAACTCTGCGACTAAGGTGGGTTGTGTCCAGTGGTATCTGGGTCTGAGTTGAGTGGGTCTGGCTGGGCAGTTAAACAGGTGACGTATGTCGTGTGGTCCCAGTTTATAATCGGGACACACATCCTGCACATTGGCATCAATCCTTGCTCTGTTGGAGTTGAGGCGACTGCATCTGCCGGAACGTAATTGAGCCAGAACTACTCTGGTTTGCCGGGGGAAGTCAATTTCTTCAGGTGCAGTGGGAGGCGGTCGTTCTCCAAGGACTACATTCACCCGGTAGCCATTTACCGCCTCTACTACCGTGTCTGCATGAATGTTGCCTAGACCTGCTTGATATGCCGCTTGATCTAGAGGTTCTCTTTTGTAGAGAACCTCTAGATCAAGCGGCATATCAACCTCATGCTGTAGATCATGTAGATCTACTTTTAGGCTTTTGGGCAGTGGAATCTATTCACAAGATGATGATTTGGATGGTCTCTGTGATCTACATGCTTAACAGCATGTAGATATGTCTTCACACTGGTAGGATCAGGTTTTGAGGTGATGGAGAGGAGTTCGAGACGATTAATTGCGAGGAAAACACACGTGACTGTGACTGAATACCCATTTACCTGTCTGTATTCTCTACTGGTAAACCACCCTTTTGTCCTGCTAGACTACTTTAGGAGTCTGAAATAGTTAACGCGAAGAAACTCTCACCGGTGGGGGCTCTTCTTCGGTCGGCGTGACTGCCATATTTCTATCATACTCGTTGGCTTCCTTGATGGAACTCTATATTCTCTAATAGCGCCAAAGCCACGATTGAAGCGACTTGCGATAGGGATTGCTTAACGCGCGCACTTCAACCTAAGCTAGCTCCCAAATAAATCAATTGCAGAAAAGCTTTCAAATTTTGCCCATGAACATTCCACTAATAAACAGGGGCAAACTTCTCACAAATCAATTAGTGCAGTCCGATTCAATGATAAGGGGCCTCCTTTTTATAGCCGAGTCCGAACTGCTAGCCGCAGAACAACACCTCTTTGGAGAGAAGTTTTACAGGGCGTAGTATCTCACAAATGTCGCCAGCATTAGGAGGGGAAAACCACCACTGAAATTTTTTTCTGATGGTCTCGCCAGGATTTGAACCCAGGCGTTCAGCGTCATAGGCGGACATGCTAACCTCTCGACCATCATAAAATATTGGTGCCACGTTTGACAGCTCTTACATATTCTCTCCACATGCCACTGCAATTTGCGATAAGGCCAAAAGTAGAAACAACGTCCTCAAGTCAATTGTTGGTAGAACTTGGGGGGGTGATAAAGGAACCCGGCACGGGATAGCTGTGAACAGGACACAAGCTGGAACCTTTAGGTACGATCTGTGTGGTGCCGATAACTGTAACGAGAAGCTTAGTTGTGAGCTACCGGCCACGTCCACAGGTTGCGGATAGTGGAATGCTCCATACGGAGTAACTGCAACGGCGGACAATCAGCGGTATCGAGCGGAGAGTCTCAGTGAGAGGCCGGGCGGCATCAGCTCTTGCTTAAATACTATGCTCGATATGACAATGCAAGTTATTGGTACCTTTAAATAACCAATGGTCACCCTGTTGCCGCGGCGAATTGGTCCGTTGGACCGGAACGAGCGAGAACGTTAATAAGATTTGCTCACCTACAGGAGTTCGACGAGGATCGCCACCTCCGCATGAAAATGTGGCTACAACAACAACAAAGAAACCTTGTTGTTGTACACTGAGGCGGCAACCCTTGCCGATGAATTACTCCATCGGGTCAATCCCGGCTGCCATGGGATTGGGAAACCTTGTTGATCACGGTCTGTAGTAAGTTATGCAGCGCTAGTGTGGTTCCGTCAGCTATGTGACACGCAGTAGAATAATATTCAGATCTCGTAGAATCCCACTCTCCTCAGTTCTCACGTGGACCAACATCTAGTGTAAACAACTTCGTGTTGATTCGTTCGGCTGAATCTATTTCAAAGCTAGTTCTTTTAGTTGATTCTGATGATACTCACACAAACACAGTTTGGTCCTTTTAATAGTGATAGCCTGCACGAGAGGTTCAAAGCGAGAGGATCAGCGCTACAAGAGAGAACCTCTTAATCAATCTACATATCAAGCGGGTCTAGACAAAATTCATGCAAACACGGTAGCAGATGAATGTAGTACTTGGAGAACGACTGTCATCCATTGCACCTGAAGAAATTGAAATCCCCGGCAAATTCGGGTAGTTCTGGCACAATTACGATTCGGTAGATGCAGCCGCCTTAACATGCAGCATGTGTGTCCCGCTTGAGACCTGGAACCACACGACACAAGTCACCTGTTTAACTGCCTAGCCAGACTCACTCGACTCAGAGCCGGATCCCTCTGTAGGCACCCCAACTTAGTCGCAGAATTCTTAGATCTGGATATTCAACAGTACCAAATAGACGAAAGGTAGAACACAACACACTGATACAACAACTCTCCACTCCATACCGCTGATTGTCCGCGACTGTAGCTGTAGCTGCTCCGTATAGCAATCTGTGGATACGCCCGGTATGCCCTACAGCTAGGATTCTCGTGAAGTCATTGAACACACATAGTCCACGCAAACCGGAGCTTAGAGTTCCAACCTGTGTGGTGCTCATAGTTATCCCGTGCCGCGATCTCAGGTGATGATATGGGCAGCTGAGACCGCCGATGGCCGCTCTCCAATCGCTTTCATCAAGCCTGGCTTTAAAGTAAATGCAACTTATTATCAGGAAATCTTTTTGGAAGCTTTTTTGTAACCGTGGACACGCAAAAATTTCGGTTGTAGATCCTGGAAGAGACTTGGCACCGTCACATAAATCACGTGTAAACCATACTTCATTTCGTTCATACAGTGGCTATTCAATTCGTCAGATGTCAATCAGATGGACTTTTCTATGTGGGCCATTTTAAAGAGCAAAATGGAAGACAAACTAATAAAAGAGTGTTTAGTTCGACCGTGCCGAACTTTGGATACCCACCACCGTGGATATATTAATCGGGCAAAATAAATCCGCTTTTTATGGGATTAAGACCCTAAATTGGATGATCGGTTTATATGACAGCTATATCTAAATATAGTCGTGATCTGGATCATATTCTGGTCGGATGGCGGCAGGCTTAATACAAGTCACTGTGTCAAATTCCAGCGAAATCGCATACTAAATGCATCTTTTATGGGACTTAGACACTATGTCGGCAGATCAGTCTATATGGCAGTTATATCCAAATATGGTCCGATTTTGCCCGTTCAAGTCCGATTTGGCCCGTTCAGCAAAAAGTCGTATCTGAGCCACATTTCAGCTCAATATCTTAATTTTTGAAGGCTTTATTGTGATTACAAAAAACGGACAGACACGCGAACATCGTTAAATCGCCTTAGAATTTTGCGATGATCCGAAATATGTACTAGGCCGGGTTGATATGTATGGATGAAAAAAAATTGAAAAATCGTATAGCAAAAACTTACAATTCTAAGATGTTTCTCAGAAGAAACCAAGTATCTAAAATAAAAACACTAACTCGTGCCTCTGGACTTCAAAATTATTTTACCCACCACCATAGAATGGGGGTATACCAATTATACCAATCTAGTCATTCCGTTCGTAACACCTCGAAATATTTTTCTAAGACCCCATACAATATATATATTCTTGGTCATCTCGTCGTTCTGATTTGATTTAGCCATGTCCGTCCGGTCGTCTGTAGAAATCACGATAGAGGTCGAACGCGTAAAGCTAGCCGCTTGAAATTTTGAACAGATACTTAATATGGATGTAAGTCGTTGGGGATTGCAAATGGGCCACATCGGTTCAGATTTAGATATAGCTCCCATATAAACCGATCTCCCAATTTGACCTGAAAGACGCAATTTTTGTCCGATTTGGCTGAAATTTTGCACATAGTGTTCTGTTATGACTTTCAACAACTGTGTCAAGTACGATCCAAATTGGTTTATAACCTGATATAGCACCCATATAAATCGATCGCCCGATGTGATTTCTTGAGTCCCTGAAAGCCGTATTTTTGTCCGATTTGGCTGAAATTTTGCATGTAGTGTTCTGTTATGACTTTCAACAACTGTGGCAAGTACGGTCCAAATCGGTCTATAACCTGATATAGCTTAATATCAATGTAAGTCATTGGGGATTGCAAATGGGCCATATCGGTTCAGATTTAGATATAGCTCCCATATAAACCGATCTCCCGATTTGACTTCTTGAGCCCATGGAAGAAGCAATTTTTGTCCGATTTGGCTGAAATTTTGAGGATACTGTTCTGCTATTACTTCCAACAACTGTGTTAAGAACGATACAACTTGGTTTATAACCTGATACAGCTTCCATATAAACCGATCTCCAGATTTGATTTCATAAGCTCCTGAAAGCCGCAATTTCAACAACTGGTCTATAACCTGATACAGCTCCCATATAAACCGATCGCCCAATTTAACTCCTTGAGCCCCTGGAAGCCGCAATTTGTGTCCGATTTGGCTGAAATTTTGCATGTAATGTTCTGTTATTATTTTCAACAATTGTGTTAAGTACGGTACAACTCGATTTATAACCTGATATAGCTCTCATATAAACCGATCGCCCGATTTCACTTCTTGAGCCCCTGGAAGCCGCAATTTTTGTCCGATTTGGTTGAAATTTTGCACATAGTGTTCTGTTATGACTTATAACAACTGTGCCATGTACGGTCCAAATTGGTCTATAACCTGATACTGCTCCCATATAAACCAATCGCCCAATTTGACTCCTTAAGCACCTGGAAGCCGCAATTTTTGTCCGATTTGGCTGAAATTTTGCACATTGTGGTTTGTTATGACTTCCAACAACTGTGCCAAGTACGGCTTAATTCTGTCTATAACCTGATATAGCTCCCATGTAAATCGGTCTCTCCACAAGTCACTTTTTTCGTCCGAGGACGAACGATAATGATTTTTAACAAAATCGGTTCAGATTTAGATACAGCTTACATATATATATTTCATTCGATATGGCCACAATTTTGATCCGATCTTTAACAAATTTTGTACAAGACGTTCTATTTAATGTTCCAACATGTGTGCATAATTATATCAAAATCGGTTCAGTTTTACATGTAGCTCCCATATATATCTTTCATCCGATATGGCCTCTTAAGGCTGTAGTAGCCACAATTTTAGTCCGATCTTCACAAAATTTTGCCAAATAGCGTCCTTGGACCAAAAAGTGACTAGTGAGAAATTTAACGATAATCAAACAACAAACTTTGATCACAAGAATATAAAATATCGAAAAAAACGGAAAAAAAATTTTGAAGTTGACATGATTTTATTTTAGATACATGATTTTTTAGGAGAAATATCTTAGAATTGTATGTAGTTTAAGTTTATGCTATGTGATTAAAAAAAAAGTTCACCCGGCCTAATATACACTTTGTATGGTCGGATATGGATATTTCGATGTGCTGCAAACGGAATGAATAAATGAATATACCCCCTATCCTATGGTGGTGGGTATGGATGGGCTGAAGAAAGCTATTGAGCGGGACTGGCCCCGAATACAGGCAGCTTGCAATTCGTTTTTGACTGACTCAGAGCAAATGTCAATGCAAAAAGTGGTCATATCAAAAAAGTGGATTCTGACATAACGAATACTCCCACACATTTTTGTGATTTGAATCAATGAACAAGTAAAAGCGTGCAAAGTTCGGCCGGGTCGAATCTAAACCGAAACCTTGGATCGAATTTGTCGAGTTCTTTTCCCGGTATCTCTGTTGTGCTGTTTCAGGCTATAGACCGATTTCGACTATATTTATGAAGGTATGTTGAAGGTCATGGGAGAAACCGTTGAACAAAATTTCAGCCAAATCGGATAATAATTGCGCCCTCTAGAGGCTCAAGAAGTCAAGATCCCAGATCGGTTTATATGACAGCTATATTAGGTTATGGACCGATTTTAACCATACTTAGTACAGTTGTTGGAAGTTGTTGGCGAAATTTCAGTCAAATCGGATACAAATTGCGCCCTCTAGAGGCTTAAGATGTCAAGACCCCACATCGGTTTATATGACAACTATATCAGGTTATGAATCGATTCAAACCATAATTGGTATAGTTGTTGAAAATCATAACAAAACACCTCATGCAAAATTTCAGCCAAATCGGATAAGAATTGGGTCCTCTAGTGGCTCAAGAAGTCAAAATCCCAAATCGGAAAGATGACAGCTGTATCAGGTTATGAACCGATGTAAACTATATTTAGCCCAGTTGTTGGAAGTCATAACAAAACACGTCATGCAAAGTTTCAGCCAAATCGGATAGAAATTCCGCCCTCTAGAGCCTCACGAAGTCAAGACCCCAGATCGGTTTATATGACAGCTACATCAGATTATGGACCGATTTGAACCATACTTAGGACAGTTGTTGGAGGTCATAACGAAACACGTCATGAAAATTTTCGGCCAAATCGGATAGGAATTGCGCCCTCTAGAGGCTGAAGAGGCTCAAGAAGTCAAGACCCCAGTTCGGTTTATAAGACAGCTATATCAGAATATAGACCGATTTCCACCACACTTGGCACAGTTGTTGGAAGTCATACCGAAACGTGTTATTCCAAATTTCAGCCAAATCAGATAAGAATTGCGACCTCTAGAGGCTCAAAAATTCAAGATCCAAGATCGGTTTATATGACAGCTTTAATAGGTTACAGACCGATTTGAACCATACTTAGAACAGTTATTGGAAATCATAACAAAACACCTAATGCAAAATTTCAGCCAAATCGGATAAGAATTGCGCCCTCTAGAGGCTCGAAAAGTCAAGATCCAAGATCGGTTTATATGGCAGCTATGTCAAAACATGGACATGTAGGGTTTAAAAAAATACGCCAGTATGGATGGTCCGAAGAAAGAAATTATACGGGTTTGGAGCCGATTACATTCTTGCATCTTGCTACTCGTATTTGATCGACTCAGAGCAAAAATCAAGGTAAAAGATGACCATATCATTATTATCAGCGACCTCAGAAATGTTCAGATACTTAGAGGAGATTAAAAGAATACATGGAAAAAATTGAAAACTTTGTTCATGATGAGAATGGGGAATCAAATATCAGGAGGATTACACAGAGTCGTATCAGCTTTCATACACTGCAATCTCCTGGCAGCCGGTTGTACGCACCAGATTGACCCGATGGAGTTCTTCATCGGCAAGGTCTGCCTCCTCAGTGTATAACACGCTGCTACAACAACAACAACAACCGGTTTTATTGGGAACACTTCGAGTCAGCTATAAGACGTAGAAGTGCCGTAGAAGTTTGCCCCTGATCATTAATGGAATGTTTATGGGAAATTTGCGTATAGTCGTTTTTCATGGTTTACTCAAAATGATTGACTTTTGACTCTCAAATACTGCGGGATCTCAAAGATAGGATTACATCTTATCTATTCTTTCTTACAGCATTTCTTTTGATCTTCAGAGATTTTAAGGAAATGTTTAGGGGTTTAAATCTTTTTTAAGGCGTAGGACTCCTTGATGATCAACTTTTTTTTATGTATTATCGAAATATTTACATAATAAATCGAAATATTAACATAAACATTACAAGGTAGTAGAGATATTTAAAAAGAAAACTAAAGTTTTTCAACACTGATAATAATTAATAATGCTTAATGTTTTTATTTTCTCTTTTTTTTGTGTTTTTTTTTCTATTCTTTTTCTTTTTTTTACAGTGTAATAAGGCCTATACTATACCCATAAAGCTCCATGTATACCCCCCCACCCCATACCAGCCAGCAAAGCCAACTCTCTCTCCTATCCCCAAAATAGATTTAGGATTTAGCTATAAGGACTATTGGTTTTAAGCCACACATTACATGATGATAACAACAAATTTGAAAGATGAAGAGAAAATAACAACAAAAAAGGTGGGTGCTTTAAGCTCTACTGCCCGAGAGATATAAATAATTATAAAAAAGATATTGTTAAAGAATTTCAATAATTACAGAATACCCAACAATACAGAATGCCATTGGTAACATTTGAAAAAGGAAGAAACCTCAGCCAGGGGAATGTTTACAAACAAACAAAATGAAAAGGGCTATCCATCATCTAAGGACTAAGGAAATGCAGGCAGACTCTTCATACTCCCCACAAAAAGGACTTTTGACCATGGTCAAAGTCCTGCTGCAAAGCAACGCGAAGAATAACAATGGTAAACAAATAATTGTTATTAACATTTGTATATTTTACAGCTTTCAAAAAGCTTAAAAAATTACCTTCGCCATCAAAAACCCATATCAACTACTTTACGCCCAACAGGGGATGATGTTGCCACGATTGCTGTTCACAACCAACCGTCTTTTTGCCAATCTTCAAGGATGATGGAATTCTTTTTTATTTTGCCATACCAGACCTCTGGCCCAATCACATCAACAATAGCAACAGCAACAGCAAAAACTTAAGTAAAACGAAATCTACTCTTAATTTTTTCCACCATAAAAAGAAAATAAAAATGAAACCCCTTTTTTTGATGGTTTATATATTTACACACACACAACAAACTTGAAAACGAAAAAAGAGAAAAAGAGAGAAAAGCAAGAAAACCGAAAAAAGGTAAATCAATTTTAAAAATATCCAATTTTTCCTCCCCCATCTATAAGAAATTTAATTTTATTAAATAACCATACAAAAAAAAAATGATAAAATAAACAAAAAAACATAAATAAAATAAAGTGAAAAATTAAAAAAAAAAAACACAAAAATTTAATAACAAAAAACCAAAAGAAAAAATAATCGCATTTTTATTTATAACACTAGCTAACCCGGGCCCGCTCCGCTGCTCCTTCTTTTACTTTATATGGAACAAAATTTTTTTTTTTGGGGAGTGGGCGGCCACTCAGTGACTTGGCCCTGAAAATATATATATTGGGTTGCCCAAAAAGTAATTGCGGATTTTTCATATAGTCGGCGTTGACAATTTTTTTCACAGCTTGTGACTCTGTAATTGCATTCATTCTTCTGTCAGTTATCAGCTGTTACTTTTAGCTTGCCTTAGATTCGTGTTCCACTCTAAAATACCTTGTATTTGAGCCTCATATTGCAATGGTCAGCAAATACTTCCTATTTGGGCGGTGTTGTGGGGGTGGGGTGGCCCCATAGACACTTTTCCCGAATATTGATATCAGATTCGTGCATTACTCCCAAAGACCTTTCATTTGAGCCCCATATTCCTATGGTCGTAAATTTGTCCCCTTGGGGGGATGTTTTTGGGGAGAGGCGGCCCCCAAACACTTGGTCCCATATTTGGATATCAGATTCGAATTCTACACTTAAATACCTTTTATGTAAGCCCCCTATTCCCATGGTCAGTAAATAATTCCTGTTTGGGGGGTGTTTTCGGGAAGGGGTGTACCCCCAGAAACGTGGTCCCACATTTGGAGATTAGATTCGTATTCTACTCGCAAATACCTTTCATTTTAGTCCCATATTGCCAAGGTCGGTAAATATGTCCGATTTATGGGTGTTTTGGGGGTTAGGGTGGTCCCCCTAACACTTGGTCCGACAATTGGATATCAGATACATTTTCTTATGCTAAATACCTTTCATTTTAGTCCCATATTGTCGTGATTGGTGTTAATATATTTTTGGTCGGTTTTAGGGTGGGGCGGCCCCCCTAGGTACCCCAACCGAAATTTGGATACGAAATTTTTATTTTTAGGGTACTATATGAGAGCACACAAAATTTCGCTTAAATCGCACTACCCATCTCCGAGATCTGGCGTTTCTGAAAATTAGGGTAAGGGGGAGGGTCCGACCCCCCCTTCAGATATCAAAAAATGTAGTACCCTATTTTCATCATCATCATCATTATGCACCATCTGTGAAAATTTCAAGAAAATCAGTTCAGCCGTTTCTGAGTCTATAAGGAACACACAAACAAACAAATAAACCTACAAATAAACACAAATTGATTTTTATGTAATAGATTTTCATTTATTATTGAGTAGCTATGTATGTGGTTAACCTAATTTATGTGGCTACAATGAAATATGATTTGAATATTCAACTTACACTGGGGTAAATTGGAATAGGAACAGTTATGTCATTATGACAGCCAGTATATAGATTATGGCACTGGCGCTAATTTATGTGGCTACAATGAAATATGATTTGAATGTTCAACTTACACTGGGGTAAATTAGAATAGGAACAGTTATGTCATTATGACAGCCAGTATATAGATTATGGCACTGGCGCTGCATAATTTACCACAGACTGGCCAATTGCTTAGTACGAGATCGAAAAAGTTTCTTTGTCTGCAACCCAAGTGCTGCCAGCAAGTGACATGAGGATCTTGTTTCTACTTTTGACCTTATCGCAAATTGCAGTGGCATATGGGGAAAATGTGTAAGAGCTATCAAATGTGACACCAAGTATTTTGGGGGAAGGAAATGGTCGGAATTGTTTTCCATTGACTTTCACATTCAACACGTTATTCACCTCACGCGTATTTGTAGTGAACAATGTGGCTGAAGATTTGGTGGCAGATTTCTTCAAATCTCTTACAGTGAAATACTTAGGTGAGGACACAATACCACATAGGGACGTGGCATGGAAAACAATTAAGGATGTTGCAAGTAGCACGGAATTTCTAGCTTAGATTTTCATTTTCAAGGTTACTTTTTTTTAGTATTTAGAGCGCACAACAAGCCGATTAGTGGCGTAGGTGTATGTCCATAGTGGCATGGCGGCCTAGTATCCGCACCGTATTTTCAACTTAACCCAATCTACAGCGAAATAAGCGACAATTTCGCTGAGGTAGACGTTAAACCTATCGCAAAACCCAACAATCGGTGGGGGTCGGATGCCATGATAGAGCGGGCAAACTATCGATAATCGCAACATTCGATATTTTCGATGGTTTTAATAATAAATATCGATAGTATTGATACTATCGTTTATTTCCCATCACCTATATTTCAAAAGAAAATGAGAAGCAACAGGTAGAAGCGTGCTAAGTTCGGCCGGGCCGAATCTTATATACTCTCCACCATGGATCGCATTTGTCGAGTTATTTCTTGGTATCTCTTTTTAGCCAAACCAAGAACAAAAGAAAATAATTGCTATGCTAATTGAATTGAATGTTGGATACCACAATAAAAGTCTATGAGTAAAATTTTAGCCAAATCAGATAATAATTACGCCCTCTTGAGGCTCAAGAAGTCAAGATTCCAGATCGGTTTATATGACAACTATATCTGGTCATGGACCGATTTGAACCACATTTGACACAGTTGCTGAAAGTCATAACTAAACACCTCATGTAAAATTCCAGCCAAAACGGATGGGAATTGCGCCCTCTAGTGGGTCAAGAAGTTAAGATTCAAGATCGGTTTATATGGCAGCTATATCAGGTTGTGGACCGATTTAAACCATACTAAGCACAGTTGTTAGAAGTCATAACGAAATACGTCATGCGAAATTTCAGCCAAATCGGATGGAAATTGCGTCCTCTAGAGGCTCAAGAAGTCAAGACCCCAGATCGGTTTATATGACAGCTATATCGGGTTATGGACCGATTGAAATCATAATTGGCATAGTTGTTGAAAATCATAACAAAACACCTCATGCAAAATTTCAGCCAAATCGGATAAAAATTGCGCCCTCTAGAGGCTCAAGTAGTCAAGACCCGAGATCGGTTTATATGACAGCTATATCTGGTTATGGACCGATTCAAACCATAATTGGCATAGTTGTTGAAAATCATAACAAAACACCTCATGCTAAATTTCGGATAAGAATTGCGTTCTCTAGTGGCTCAAGAAGTCAAGATCCCAGATCGGTTTATATGACAGCTATATCAAAACATGGACCGATATGGCCCATTTACAATCCCAACCGACCTACACTTATAAGAAGTATTTGTGCAAAATTCCAAGCGGATAGCTTGACTCCCTCGAAAGTTAGCGTGCTTTCGACAGACAGACGGACGGACATGACTAGATCGACTTAAAACGTCATGACGATCAAGAATATATATACGTTATGGGGGAGGAGTTACAAACAGAATGACGAAATTAGTATACACTCATACTATGGTGGAAGGTATAAAAATCAGGAGATCGGTTTATATAGAAGCAATATCAACACATTGACCAAATAAACCAAGGTTCATAAAGTCAGTTGAAAGTCATGAGATCATTGTACAAAATGTTAGCCTAATCAGATGAAAATTGCGCCCTCTATAGGCGCAATGTATCTTAATGGATACATTCAGAGTCCGATTGCTTATTTTTTTATACCCACCACCGAAGGATGGGGGTATATTCATTTTGTCATTCCGTTTGCAACACATCGAAATATCCATTTCCGACCCTATAAAGTATATATATTCTTGATCAGCGTAAAAATCTAAGACGATCTAGGCATGTCCGTCCGTCTGTCCGTCTGTCCGTCTGTCTGTTGAAATCACGCTACAGTCTTTAAAAATTGAGATATTGAGCTGAAATTTTGCACAGATTCTTTTTTTGTCCATAAGCAGGTTAAGTTCGAAGATGGGCTATATCGGACTATATCTTCATATAGCCCCCATATAGACCGATCCGCCGATTTAGGGTCTTAGGCCCATAAAAGCCACATTTATTATCCGATTTTGCTGAAATTCGGGACAGTGAGTTTTGTTAGGCCCCTCGACATCCTTCGTCAATTTGGCTCAGATCGGTTCAGATTTAGATATAGCTGCCATATAGACCGACCCTCCGATTTAGGGTCTTAGGCCCATAAAAGCCACATCTTTTATCCGATTCAACTGAAATTCGGGACAGTAAGTTGTGTTAGGCCCTTCGACATCCTTTGTCAATTTGGCCCAGATCGGTCCAGATTTGGATATAGCTGCCATATAGACCGATCCTCCGATTTATGGTCTAAGGCCCATAAAAGCCACATTTATTACCCGATTATGCTGAAATTTGGGACAGTGAGTTTTGTTAGGGCCTTCGACATCCTTCGTCAATTTGGCTCAGATCGGTTCAGATTTGGATATAGCTGCCATATAGACCGACCCTCCGATTTAGGGTCTAAGGGCCATAAAAGCCACATCTTTTATCCGATTCCACTGAAATTCGGGACAGTGAGTTGTGTTAGGCCCTCCGACATCCTTTGTCAATTTGGCCCAGATCTGTTTAGATTTGGATATAGCTGCCATATAGACCGATCCTCCGATTTATGGTGTTAGGCCCATAAAAGCCACATTTATTACCCGATTTTGCTGAAATTTGGGACAGTGAGTTGCGTTAGGCCCCTCGACATCTTTCTTCAATTTGGCCCAGATCGGTTCAGATTTGGATATAGCTGCTATATAGACCGATTTCTTGATTTAAGGTTTTGGGCCCATAAAATGCTCATTTATTGTCCATGTCGCCGAAATTTGGGACAGTGAGTTAAGTTAAGCTCCTTGACATACATCTGCAGTATCGCACAGATCGGTCCAAATTTAGATATAGCTGCCATATAGACCGATATCTAGGTTTTAGGTTTTGGGGCCATAAAGACGCATTTATTGTCCGATGTCGCTGAAATTTGAGACAGTGAGTTTAGTTAGGCTCTTCGACGTCCTTCTTCAATTTTGCCCAGATCGATCCAGATTTGAATATAGCTGCCATGTAGACCGATCTCTCGATTTAAAGTCTTTGCCCCATAAAAAGCGCATTTATAATCCAATTTCACTGAAATTTTACATAGTAACTTTCGTTAGGCTTTTCAACATCCGTGTTGTATATGGTTCAGATCGGTATTATCGGTAGTATTTGGTCCAAATCGGAACATGTTTTGATATAACTGATATGGGTCATAAGGTATGAAATTTTCACCGAATTTTGATGAAAGGTGGTTTACATATATACCCGAGGTGGTGGGTATCCAAAGTTCGGCCCGGCCGAACTTAACGCCTTTTTACTTGTTTTGTTTAGTTTTACTAGAAATTGAACATTTGCGATAGTATCCATCGGAAAAATATCGAACAATATTCAGTAAAAAAAATTTAATATCGATAGTGCCATCGATATTCTGCCAGCTCTATGCCATGATCGTTCAATCCTTCTCATATGATTCGATGTCTATGCCATCTGGACTGGGTGGAATGGAGGATAGGTGGAGATTAAAAAGTGCCGGAGATTTACCCCGACTTGGGAATTCTCTGTTTCACACTACGGTGTTTCGACTTCTTATCCTGAAGTTCCACAAATGACTAGCGACCACTCAGATAAGTCGTGACCCAGCGTTTCTGGCCGAACTGGAGGCACGTGTTGGCGATGCCCTCAAATAAAGGGTGATTTTTTAGGAGCTATAGTAAAGTTAAAAAAAAACCATAAAATTCAGAAAATGACATGAAACCTTTATTTGAATCGATAGTACTGTCCATATAATTTAATGTTTGAAGATTATTTCATGCAAATGTTGACCGTGACTGCGCTTCAAATGGTCCCTTCGCTTAGTCCAATTTTGGCATACTCTTTCCAACATTTCAGCCAGTAACTCACGAATAAATGCTTCAAATTAAAGCTGTGTACACATGAGCTTAAACATAGCCCCACAAAAAATAGTCTTAAGGCTTTAAATCGTAGAATATAGGCGGCCAATTTACCGGTCCCGAATGTGAAATAAGATGGTCGCCGAACTCGCCTCTCAATAAGTCCATTGTTATGCGAGCTGTGTGAGCATGTCATGCAAGTCACCTTTTTGTCTGTGCGATTTGGTTAGAAAAATACATTCCCGCTGATTGGCTCCTCAGGATTCTATGTCCCTTACTCTATAAGGAAGACAAGACAGTATGTGCTAACCACGGAAGAATAATTCTCTTTTCCATCGCACACAACATACTTTCGAGTGTGAGGATTAAAATCTTAATTTAAGGAGATAACTGAGCCATGTCAATGCGGCAGATCTGGTCCACCAGACCAGATATTCATACTAAGGCATATCATGGAGAAACTTAAGGGAGAAATATAGACAATTGCATTCTTTTCGTCGACTACAAGTCCTTGAATCGTGGGATCGGCCTATATCTCAGCCGGAAAAGGCGGCGACTTGGAGGCCTGATATCATTGCTTGTTTTGCATCCGTGAGGCCTGGTCTCCGAATTCCATGTTTATATCTTTTTAACACTGAGTATCATTGCCAGGTTAGTACTTGCCTTTCACGGTAAATACATGGCCATAAGAAGTACAGAATTACTGCTTAAAAAACAGCAGTAGTGGGTGGGTAAGATGATGAGACGTTGGAGCATTTCCTATGTCATTGCCCGGCTAACAGACACCGGTACTTATTTGGGGACACGATGACAGACATGAATAAACATAGCGGAGTGGTATGAAAAACAATTAAGGATTTTTTAAGTAGCACGGAATTCCTAACTTAAAATTTTCTTTTTAGAAAACCCCTGCGCCCTTTTTATAACTTAACCTAACCTTACATAAGGACAGTAGAGGCAACCCATGTCAAACTGTTAGATGTTGCAAGGTAGTCCTCTTGGAAGTTTAATTTCGGAAGGCACACTGTTCTTCTATTAGAAGGCCTTGAAGAGCTGTAATCAGGGGTCGAATATTCGACTTAGACCCCATTCTTGATCGTATCGACGTTCTGAGTCGATCTAGCCATGTCCGTCCGTCTGTCGAAATTACGGTCGAACGCGTAAAGCTAGCCGCTTGAAATTTTGCACAGGTTTTTTACTATGGATGCAGCTCGTTTGGGATTCCAAATGGCCCATATCGGTTCAGATTTAGATATAGCTCCCATATAAATCGATCTCCCAATTTTTTGTCCGATTTGGCTAAAACTTTGCATGTGGTGTTCCCCTATGACTTCCAACAACTGTGCCAAATACAGAATCGGTCTAAAACCTGTTATAGCTCCCATATAAACCGGTCTCTCGATCATCCTTGTTCAGTTCCTTGAAGCTTTAATTGTTGCTGGTATGACTAAATTTATTTTGTACAAATTTTTAGCAGAATCCATGGTGGTGGAATTCCCAGATTTGGCCCGGCAGAACTTAGCACGCTTTTACTTTTTATACCCTCTACCATAGGATGGGGGGTATACAAATTTCGTCATTCTGTTTGTAACTACTCGAAATATTCGTCTGAGACCCCATAAAGTATATATATTGATCGTCGTGACATTTTATGTCGATCTAGCCATGTCCGTCCGTCCGTCTGTCTGTCGAAAGCACGCTAACTTCCGAAGGAGTAAAGCTAGCCGCTTGAAATTTTGCACAAATACTTCCTATTAGTGTAGGTCGGTTGGTATTGTAAATGGGCCATATCGGTCCACGTTTTGATATAGCTGCCATATAAACCGATCTTGGGTCTTGACTTCTTGAGCCTCTATATTGCGAAATTCTTATCCGATTGGAATGAAATTTTGCACGACGTGTTTTGTTATGATATCCAACAACTGTGCTAAGTATGGTTCAAATTGGTCTATAACCTGATATAGCTGTGATTTAAACCGAATTTGGGTCTTGACTTCTTTAGCCTCTAGAGTGCGCAATTCTTATCCGATTGGAATGAAATTTTGCACGACGTGTTTTGTTATAATATCCAACAACTATACTAAATATGGTTCAAATCGGTTTATAACCTGATATAGCTGTCATATAAACTGATCTTGGGTCTTGACTTCTTGAGTCTCTAGAGGGCGCAATTCTTATCCGATTTGGCTGAAATTTAGCATGACGTATTTTATTCGTAATTTAAAAAACTGTGTCAAATATGGTTCATATCGGTTCATAACCTGATATAGCTGCCAAATAAACCAATCTGGGATCTTGACTTCTTGAGCTTCTAGAGGTCGCAATTATTATCCGATTTGCCTGAAATTTTGTACGACGGATCCTCTCATGACTATCGACATACGTGTTTATTATGGTCTGAATCGGTCTATAGTCTGATACAGCTCCCATATAAATCGATCTCTCTATTTTACTTCTTGAGCCCCAAAAGGAGCAATTCTTATTCGAATTGGCTGACATTTTACTCAGGTCTTCAACATATAATTTAATTGGTCCAAACCGGACCATATCTTGATATCGCTCTAATAGCAGAGCAAATTTTTTCTTATATCCATTTTTGCCTAAGAAGAGATGCCGGGAAAAGAACTCGACAAATGCGATCCTTGGTGGATGGTATGTAAGATCCGGTTCGGCCGAACTTAGCAAGGTTTTTTTTTTGTTATTTTTAATTCATATGCACATATATGTATGTATTTTTCCTATTTCAATTATTATGATTAAATTATCCGTCACTTCCATAAATTTTGTTTCTACTTAAATGGCTCACAGTGTTTGTGTCATCAATACTTTTTTTCTTTTATTTTTTTAGGACAAGTCCACAAAAGTTTGTGGCCATCAATAAAATTAAATGCAAAATGGTTAAAAACCAAACAATAACCAAATAAAACACTTGACGTGGATGATGTTTTTTTGCTATTTTATGTAACAATGTCAGTGTTTATCTCATCATATTCTGCTGTTCTTTATGCAAATAATCATTTTTATCTACTCTAACTAGCCCGTGGCTGATGCGAAAGTGATTAATGCTGAATGAAATTTCAATGCAAAATTTAATAAAGTGACACGTTTTTTGGGTTAATTAAATAAAACCAAAATTTTTTGAACACTCCTTAATTGGAGTTTGTGAGGGAGGACATTATTTAATTGAATGACTGGCACCGCACTGCTA
Source organism: Stomoxys calcitrans (assembly GCF_963082655.1). Classification (NCBI taxonomy): domain Eukaryota; kingdom Metazoa; phylum Arthropoda; class Insecta; order Diptera; family Muscidae; genus Stomoxys; species Stomoxys calcitrans. Next base: position 44,394,981 of record NC_081556.1, on the reverse strand, counting down.
AAAGGAAATTAAATTTGTCACTTAAATTAATTCTCAGTTTTTTTACATTTTATTTAAATCAGAACAAGAAAAAAGGTGTTAAGTTCGAACGGGCCGAAGTTTGGATACCCACCACCTCGGGTATAAAAATGCATAATTTATACCCCAATAGCAGCTTTATCGAAATATAGTCCGAGTTGGACAAAATTCGACACGGATATTGAGTGGTCTAATACGTACACGTCATTGTTCAATTTTGTAGAACAAATATTGGTTTTTGGTAGCCATATCCAAATATAGACCGATCTAAACCATATACGATACGGACGTCGAAAAGCCTAACATAAGTCACTGTGTCAAATTTCAGCAAAATCGAATTATAAATGTGCCTTTTATGGAGCCAAGACTTTAAATCGAGAGATCAGTCTATATGGCAGCAATATCCAAATCTGAACCGATCTGGCCCAAATTGAAGAAGAATGTCGAAGGGCCTTACACAACTCCCTGTCCCAAGTTTCGGCGACATCGGACAATAAATGCGCCCTTTATGAGTCCAAAACCTTTAATCGGGAGATCGGTCTATATGACAGCTATATCCACATTCGCACCGATCTAAGCCAAATTGCAGAAAGTTGTTGAAGAGCCCATCGTAACCCACTGTCCCAAATTTGGGCGAAATCGGACAATAAATGTGTCTTTTATGGGCCCAAAACATCGAGAGCTCGGTCTATTTGAAGCTATATCCAAATCTGAACTGATCTAAATTTAAGAGGGCTGTCGAAGGGCCTAACACAACCTTCTGCCCCGAATTTTGGGGAAATCGGACAATAAAGGCGCCTTTTCTGGGTCTAAAACCTTATATCGAGAGATCGGTCTATATGGAAGCTATATCCAAATCTCAACCGATCTGTGCCATATTGCTGAAAGATGTCGAGGGGCCTAACACAACCTTCTGTCCCAAATTTCTGCAAAATCGGACAATAAAGGCGCCTTTTCTGGGTAAAACCTTAAATCGAGAGATCGGTCTATATGGCAGCTATATCCAAATCTCAACCGATCTGTGCCATATTGCAGAAAGATATCGAGGGGCCTAACTTAACTCACTGACCCAAATTTTGGAGACATCGGACAATAAATGCGCTTTTTATGGGCCCAAAACCTTAAATCAAGAGATCGGTCTATATGGAAGCTATATTCAAATCTGGACCGATCTGGGCCAAATTGCAAAAGGATGTCAAGGGGCCTAACCAACTATCCCAAATTTTGGCAAAATCGGGCACTATGTAGACGGGCTGTAGTCTCGAAATGGGTCCTGAACCTGAGAATAGTCCGCTGGCTCTACAGGAGCGTGATTAGACCAATACTTACTTACGCCTCAGTAGTTTGGTGGACTGCTATGGTTCAGAGAACACGCCCACTAGGGCACTGCCACCACATCGGAATCTTGGAATAATGAGGTTGGTCAAAAGTTTATCATTTAAGTCACCCGGATCTGATGGAATATTTCCGGCGTTACTACAAAAGGAGGCCGACTATCTGGCGCCTCATCTGGCAACTATTTTCACAGCGTGCCTAGAACTTGCATATACTCCGAAAGTATGGCGGGAGGCAAGGGTGGTGTTTAAACCCAAGCCCGGCAAGGCAAGTAATGCGACTCCAAAGGCCTATAAGCTTTACGTCTTTTCTACTCAAAACCATGAAACGCATTGTAGATACCATGATGGAGAGTGGGACATCCAGCGAACTGCTCAAATACAAACAGCATGCCTTTGTCAAGGGAAGGTCGGTGGAGACTGCCCTGCACGAGGTTGCGCATAAGATAGAAGAATCCTTCGATTCCAAGACATATACATTAGCGGTTGGCATTGACATCGAGGGGGCGTTTAATAATGTGCGGACCGACACATTGATCTAATCCTTAGACCAGTATCGGGTCCTTAGAGACTGGATAAACCATTTGCTAAAGAGCAGGTGGATAAATGGCGGGCCTCATGACATAAATATAAGGGAGAACATGGAACAGGGCACGCCACAGGGGGCATTTTATCGCCACTCCTTTGGGTGACAACCATAAATAACCTATTACGGATGCTGACTTAGGAGGGATGAGGACCACGCCCACTAGGGCATTGGAGACTAATCTAGATATCCGACCCATTGACATGCAGATTAAGTGTGAGGCAGCCACTGCGGTTATGAGAATTAAGGAGATGGGAGCAGCTAACACCATCGCGATATAATCGAGGCGACGATAGGAAACCTGGAACGAAGGGAAGAGGTTTCCGATCGGATACTTGAGATGAACCTTGAAGTCTAGTGCTAGAGGACAGAGTGGGCCTGGGGGTCTACATTGAGATCCAGGGACTGAGATATGTTTTAGACTGCCTGGCCATAATACGGCTCTGCAGGCGGAGATCCCGGCGATCACGGAATGCGTGAAGTGGTGTGGTGTCAACGCGAGGACTTCGAGTGTGAACATCTTTACGGACAGTAATCTGGCCATAAGGGCAATAACAACCAGGACGGTAAGTTCACGAACAGGCTTGCAGTGTAAGAAGGATATCAACGCCTTCTCAGACGATGGCAAAATTCACATTGTTTGGGTGCCGGGCTAAAGCAGAGTAAGGGGGAATGAAAGGGCAAACGATTTGGCGGTGAAGACCAGAGGACTGCCGTCAATAAACTTGGTTAACCCGAAGCATTTCGGGTTGACGCAGTCCGAGTTAAGAGCGTGGGCGACAAATGCGCATGTAACCCTGTGGAACAGCAAAACGGTCGGTAGGACAGCGAAAATCCTATTGGTGAATCCAGATCGTGAGAAGACGAGGCTATTACTGAAAGGAAGTTAGAGGGAGGTCAGTATAGCTATTGGTATCAAAACGGCACACACAGGACTACGAGCTCACTTATGTAACATCGGTGAGGCAAGTGATAGCATGTGTAGGGCATGCGGGAAATATGATGAGACGTTGTAGCATTTCCTTTGTCATTACCAACACTTAGGTGGAGACACAATACCAGACATGAACCAACTTAAGGGAGTGGTATTGAAAACAATGAAGAGATTTTGTAAGTAGCACGGAATTCCTAACTTAAAATTTTCTTTTTAGAGGTTTCTTTATGGTTTTTAGAGAACACAACAAGCTGATTACTGGCTTAGGTGTATGTCCATAGTTTCATGGGGCGGATTAATATCTGCACCCTCTTTTGAACCTAACCTAACTTCTGATTTTCACTTTTAGGGCCTTGAAAACGCCAACCGATTTTCTCAAAATTTTAAACAGCGATTTACTTTATGAGTCCCGCAATACTTACGGATTTTGGTCGAAATTTTATATTTAAAATTTAATCAAATTTTTATTTCGACCCAAATGTGGGGTAGGTTATGAAAAGGTCAGCTTTGCCAGACTTTTTTCCCTCCTTCATAGTTTTAAATAAAAATTCGTATTGAGCCATTATGCAAATTGAATAGAAAAATTCTATTCACATCTTTATATTCAAAAATTAATTTGGTAATCTTTATTTTTTGAAAAAAATTTTATACCGCTATGGCACATGCCACCTTCGTTTCTCCCTTCCAACTTATGCTGAATACTTAGTTTGTTGCTATAAAGGCTAGGTAAAGTTGGCTGGCCTACCCAATTCCATGGCATTTCGCTTACCTGTTGTGAATTTGAATTTGGTCGCTTGTTGCAGCCTGCTTGCTTTTGCACTAAGGTAGGCTTTCTAGCTAGCCATCCTTTTAGTGCTTAAGCGCTAACCTCGATTGAACCGTTATTCTGGCAATACAATGGACGTTGCTTAATCCAAGTCATAAAACAGTCATAAAGAAAAACAAAATTCAGCGCAGCGTTTTTCTTTCGCTCCTTTGTTTTCAACGAAAAAGGAAAAAAAAGGATCTGGGTTATTCCAAGGCTGGGTTTTGTGATTTGGCCAAATCCCAGCCTGTCAGCCAGCCAGCTAGACAGCAATGCAAATGTTATCATAGGCCTCAGTGGAAGTAGCTGGCAACATGATGTTATATGCTACCTCCTTCCATGGAAATTGTTTTTGGCGTTTTCGCTGTCTGCATTGTTGAGTTGTTGGTCTCTGAGTACAACCTTCGCTTTAGAGATGTCCTTCGTCGCAGGCCGCAGCTCAACGCGTTTTCAACACCCATTGTCCTGGCCTTTGTTTGTCTAACACTCAGAGCTCATCATTGTTCGTTTTCCAGGAATTCAGCTCATTAAGGCAACAGAGCCGACCAGTCGAGCTTTGGCTGGCTGGCAGCAGATTTTGTTGAGTCTTGCTTACTAGTTAAAGGCTCATGATGTTGTCAGGCCTCAAAAAGTACCATGGTGCTCAGTTTTGTTTTCTTCTAGTCCTTTCGTTTTGTAATTTTAAATCCTCGCCCGACATGTTGCAAATCCTTGGGTTGAATGCACCAACAGTGAGTGAGTGCCTGTGCGGATGTACAAAGTTAGTAACGCTTAGTCGGAGTTTTTTTTTTGCCGAAACGCAATGTGTATTTCTTTAAAACAACAGAACTTAGTATCTTTAAGACGAAAGATTAATTCAAATCTTATTTCTTCATTTAGTAAGCAGGAGGAGCTAATCCGTTGTCTTTGTCCCAACAAAATCCTTTTTTTTGGGAAATTTTTCAATTTTAAATTTGCAGTTAAATGGGAAAGAAGCCTGGGTACGAGGTAGTTAAAAAATTGAAATTTTTTAGTTTTGCTTGTTTTCTTTGCATTTATGGCCAAATTGTTTGTTGGGAAATATTCAAAATGGTAAATATCAAAATTAAACTACGTCACTTTTAACATAAATTACAAAAAAAAAGTTGTTATATGTATGTTCATTATATTTTATAGCTGGACAGAGCCCGCTCCGCTGCGCCTTCTCTCACTGTCTTATTTTATAGGTGATCTGGAGTTTGTGAAAATAAGGTAAGGGGGAAGTCCGCCCATTATAGTTTAGATGTTAGATCTACTTTATTCTCTTGGTTTTGATGGTGGATTGGATTAGCCACTTTCCACTTTCGAGGCAAAGGGTTTGGCTACTCCAATCCACCATCAAAACCAAGAGAATAAAGTAGATCTAACATCTAAACTATAATGGGCGGACTTCCCCCTTACCTTATTTTCAAAAACTCCACATCACCTATAAAATAAGACAGTGAGAGAAGGCGCAGCTACATATTACTATAGTCGGTATAATAATGTGAGGTTTAGGGGGATTTTAGGAGTTAATGCATCACTTGGCCATAAAACAGATATCAGATTTGAGCCCCTTATTGTCATAATTCACAAATATGTCCACTTTAACGAGTATCTAGGATGGGGCGGCCATCCACGCACTTAGCCCCGAAGAATATCCGCATCGTGCTTTACTCTCAAATTTCTTTTATTTGAGCCCAAATAGCCTTTGGTTTAGGGGGAGTTTATGGGGTGAGACTACCGCCAAGCACTTGGCCTCAAAATAGGATATCAAATTCGATTTCTAGTATCAAATACTTATTATTTTTTGCCGTAGTAGACAAAAATTGCCGGTATAAAGAGAGTTTAGGGGGCGGACCCTGAAATAATATCAGCACGATTTTGTTTGGCCCTATAATGTCAAGTACTTTGAAGGTGGGCAACGGGTCTCGTTCAGATGCACACTAATTAGTTTTTTTTTTGTTTTGGTTATCTACATTCAAAATCATATTTCAAAGCTACGACTTGGGATACCACATTTTTATACCCTCCACCATAGGATGGGGGGTATACTAATTTCGTCATTCTGTTTGTAGCACCTCCAAATATGCGTCTGAGACCCCATAAAGTACATATTGGGTTGCCCAAAAAGTAATTGCGGATTTTTTAAAAGAAAGTAAATGCATTTTTAATAAAACTTAGAATGAACTTTAATCAAATATACTTTCTTTACACTTTTTTTTTAGAGCAAGCTAAAAGTAACAGCTGATAACTGACAGAAGAAAGAATGCAATTACAGAGTCACAAGCTGTGAAAAAATTTGTCAATGCCGACTATATGAAAAATCCGCAATTACTTTTTGGGACACCCAATATATTCTTGATCGTCATGTCATTTTAAGTCGATTTAGCGATGTCCGTCCGTCTGTCCGTCCGTCTGTCCGTACGTCTGTCTGTCCGTCTGTCTGTCTGTCGAAATCACGCTAACTTTCGAAGGAGTAAAGCTAGCCGCTTGAAATTTTGCACAAATACTTTTTTTGTGTAGGTCGGTTGGTATTGTAAATGGGCCAAATCGCTCCATGGTTTGATATAGCTGCCATATAAACCTATCTGGGATCTTGACTTCTTGAGCCTCTAGAGGCTGCAATTCTCGCTTGATTTGTCTGAAACTTTGCACGTGATGTTTTGGTATCACTTTCAACAACTGTGCTAGGTATGGTTCAAATCGGTCGATGTTTTGATACAGCTGCCATATAAACAGATCTGGGGTCTTGACTTCTTGAGCCTCTAGAGGGCGCAATTCTTATCCGATTTGACTGAAATTTTGTATGTAGTATTTTGTTATGATATCCAATAACTGTGCCAAGTATGGTTCAAATCGGTCCATTACCTGATATAGCTACCATATAAATCGATCGTGGGTCTTGACTTCTTGAGCCTCTAGAGTGCGCAATTCTTATCCGACTGGAATGAAATTTTGCACGACGTATTTTGTTATAATATACAACAACTGTGCCAAGTATGATTCAAATCGGTACATAACCTGATATAGCTGCCATATAAACCGATCTTCGGTCTTGACTTCTTGAGCCTCTAGAGATCGCAATAATTATCCGATTTGCCTGAAATTTTGTACGACGGATTGTACGACGGATTCTCTCATGACCATCAACATACGTGTTTAATATGGTCTGAATCGGTCTATAGCCCGATTCTCTCATGACCATCAACATACGTGTGTAATATGGTCTGAATCGGTCTATAGCCCGATACAGCTCCCATATAAATCGATCTCTCTATTGAACTGATATATTACACAATGACTTCTACAATGTTCAGCATTCATTTTTGGTCCGAATCGGACTATAACTTGATATAGCTCCAATAGCATAACAGTTTTTATTCAATATTATGTGTTTGCCTAAAAAGAGATACCGCGCATAGAACTCGACAAATGCGAACCATGGTGGAGGGTATAGAAGATTCGGCCCGGCCGTACTTAGCACACTTTTACTTGTTAAATATCCGTAGGTCCTCCTATGTCTATCCCAATTTGAGGGTAAAAAGTTTCATCTACTACCAAAGACCTTTTATTGCTGTTCTATTCTTTCCTGAACGGCCTTCATATTATTTTAAATTCATTTCTCTTGGGTAGGATAAGGGGTGATTGCACGCTGACACATCCTTTCATTTGAGTACAATATATTCTCGGTCGTTTGACATCTCGGTTTGATGTTGTTTTTACTAGGAGGAGGGGGCCGTTCTCCCCGACGCTAAGACCCAGAAGACAATTTATTTCAGTCCTAGTCCTTTATTGTCGCGATATACTTGTCCTGCTGAACGGCCGGGTGGGGAGGCCCCTCTGACACCAAGGAATACACATTTATGTCAGATATGTACACTACTTTTGAATAAATTTCACTTGATACCCATATTGCCCAAAGCGGGTAAAAAATCCTGTTGGTGGTTTTGTGGGGATGGAGGACCTCCCGTACACTTTGGGCGAAATTTGAACACCAAGTTCGTATTCTACTCTTAATTAATTTTCATTTGATACCCATATTGTCCCAATCGGTAAACATGTCCTTCCGGGTGGAATTTTTGATGGGGTTGCAAGGTTGCTTGACCCAAAAATTGTATACCAATTTCGTGTTTTTGGGGTACCATAAGTTGTTACAGAAAATTTTGCTTAAATCGGTGCACGCATCTCCGAAATCTAGCATCTTTGAAAATTGGGGTATGGGGGAGGGTCCAATTGCATTTATTACCCAATTTCTCTGAAATTTGATTCAAAGAGTTGTTTTAAGCCACCCGCCATCTGACTCAAATATGGTAAAGATCGGACTGTATTTTAATGTAGCTGTCATATAGACCGATATGCCAATTAAGGGTCTGAAGCTCATTAAAGCTTTATTTATTGCGCGATTTCATTGAAATTTGATTTTTGAGAGTTGTTTTAAGCCTTCCGACATCCGACCCAAATATGAGTCAAATCAGACAATATAGATACAGCTGTCATATAGACCAATTATCCAATTTAGGGTCTTAATCCCATAAAAAGCATATTTATTGTCTGAAAATGTGACTTGTATATGAGTTCTTGGGACCTGAATAAAACATGATCTAGACAAGGCCCTATAAAGACATAACAACGTATATAGTAGTCGAGTTATAATAAAATAGGATGATTATAATATTCTTGTTTAACTTGTTCCAGATCGGTCCAGATTTGGTTATATGTGACATATAGAACGATCTCTCGATTTAAAATCTTGGCCCTGTAAAAAGCGCATTTATTATACAATTTCGTTGAAATTTGACGCAGTGACTTATATCAGGCTTTTCGACATCCGTTTCCTATATGGTTCAGATCGGTTTATATTTGGATATAACTGCCAAAAAGACCAATATATTGTCCTACAAAATTGAACAATGACTTTTACTTGATAGACCGTGCCGAATTTGGTCCAAATCGGACCATATTTCGATATAGCTGCTATGGGGGCATAAATTATGAATGTTTCACCGCATTATGACGAAAGGTCATAAAGGCCAGTCGTCCGAACCATGCATTACGGAGAAAATTCATTTTTCGTCCGAACCATTCGTATGTGGAATCGACTTCCGGCTAATGTCTTTCCCACCGACATTGACGTTCAGAAATTTTAGACGAATATCAATAAACACTACTCCCTCTTTCCCCCCTCCAACCCTTAACTTTCCTAATAGCCAACACAATGCACTGCATATATAGGGGACATCCCCTGCATGTGGAATACGTGATAAAAAGGTGGTTTACATATATACCCGAGGTGGTGGGTATCCAAAGTTTCGAACTTACTTGTAATGAGGTAAGGGGAGGGATGGCACCTCAAGTTTTAAGCTCAATGATAAGGGGCCTATTTTTTATAGCCGAGTCCGAACGGCGTGGCACTGTGCGACACCTCTTTGGAGAGAATTTTTACATGGCTTATTATCTCACAAATGTTGCCAGCATTAGCCCGTACTTAGCCCTGAAAAAATATCAGCATCGTGCTCTACTCTTAAAGTTCTTTAATTTGAGCACCAATTGTCATTGGTGGGTTGGCACGACTCCCAACTATTTGGCCTCAATCTTGGATATCAAATTCGTTTTCTGCTATCAAATACCTATTATTTATCGCCATAGTAGGCAATCATAACCGGTATGAAGGGTTGAGTTTAGAGGCGGACTCTGAAGTAATATCAGCATCGTGCTAGAGCACGATTTTGTTTGAGCCCCATATTGTCAAGCATTTTGAAGTAGGCTATCAAGATATTCAGAGCTAGGGGGTCTCGTTCAGATTAACACTAATTAATTTTCTTGTATTGGTTATCTACATTCAAAATCATATTTCAAAGCGACCACTTGGGATACTACATACTTAAAGATCTGCAGGTCCTCTTGTGTCCATCCCAATTTGAGGGTAAAAAGTGTACTCTACTACCAAAGACCTTTTATTTTTGTTCTTTCTTTTAATTGAAATATTTTCCCGATCAAACTACACGTCCTATTGAATGGTATTTAGTGGGTGGGCCGGTTCCAGACTCTGTCCTAATTGTGCATGCCAGATTCGTGGGCACGTTACTTAGGGCAACATTTTAATGCTAAGTTCGTACTCTACTCTCAAATACCTTTAATTTGATACCTATATTGCCCAATGCGGTGAAAGTGTCCTCTTTGGGATATTTTTTGGGTGGGGGGTCTCCCGAAACATAAGAGTGCAATTTGTATACCAGATTCGTACTCTACTCTTAAATACCTTTCATTTGATACCCATATTGTCCCAATCGTTAAACATGTCCGTTCGGGTGGGTTTTGGGAAGGGGGTCCCCCCTGATTATTTGACCTCAACATTTTTTACCAATTTCGTGTTTTTGGGGTACCATAAGGTGGCATACAAAATTTCGCTTAAATCGGTGCACACATCTCCGAGATCTGGCGTTTTTGAAAATTGAGGTATGGGGGAGAGTCCGCGTAAACACCACGCCACTTAACGCATTTGGTGATCGCCCGGATCTTCACCTATCCGACCGTGTTATGGTCAGACGGTCGAAAACAGATCTTAGTCCCTGGCTTTTTAATGTCGATCGTCAGGCCCACTCTGTCCTCTATTGATTCATCCATGTAGCATGAACTGTTGGCAAGGAAACAATTTCGTCAACCCAAAATCTTACTGCTGGCAGCAGCGCCTCTCCATCGACCTCAAGCTCGTTTGAGTTATTCGATTCGAAACCTATTCCAATCCATCCATGTTTCTTATCGTCGTATGACCCGCTATTTTGTATTTATCATAATTCGAATCCTGGCGAGACCATCAGAAAAAATTTTCAGCGGTGGCTTTGCCCTCTTATTGCTGGCAACATTTGTGAGGTAATATGCCATGTAAAACTTCTCTCCAAAGAGATGTCGCACTGCGGCACGCCGTTCGGACTCGGCTATAAAAAGGAGCCCCTTCTCATTGAGCTTAAAACTTGAATTGGACTACACTCATTAATAGGTGAGAAGTTTGCTCCTGTTCCTTAGTGGAATGTTCATGGGCAAAATTTGCATTTACATATTTAATCTGTATGTCTATGGGCCGGATATCTAGAATAGTTTCCAGTGGCTTAGTAGCTTTTCCTCCTCGCCTCGTCTATGACAAACATCAAACACTAACATTAAGTTAAATCAAATTCTATGTTCTTTCCCCGTCATCGCAGGCCATGGGCACAGCAAATGCTCGATCGTCTACAACTCCTCCTCATCCTTACAGACCTTGCTAAAATCCTTATCGCTCCGATTTAAGGACATCGCAGTTGCTGGTCAGGACTTCCACCCGCAATTCCCAAGCTCAACTTTTGATTCTGTTTAATGGGCCCAATTTATCAATCTATTCCTTAGCATGGATTATCGATTTCCTAAAACTCGGCCAAACTTAACTGGCTTACATCTTGCGTGTACATCTTATGACGCAAACATTTTTCTATTCTATTCGAACCCAGGCATTCAGCGTCATAGACAGACATGCTAACGTCTGCGCTAAGGTGGCCTCCCTTCAACACAAGAAAGATTTTGAGAATCTATCGATTTGAAAAAACAGTGGATCGCCTGGGTTCGAAACCTCCTAATGCTGGCGGCATATGTGAAGTACTATGCCATGCACAGAATTGTGATTTAGTGTTTCCCAAACATTCCATTGCGGAACAAATTAGAGGGAAACTAACTTCTCACAATATCAATTGAGTGCTGCCCGATTCAAATTTAAGCTCAATGATAAGGGGACCTCCTGTTTTATGCCGAGTTTGAACGGCGTGTCGTTGAAAAGTGACACCTCTTGGTTGAGAAGTTGTACATGGCTGAAATACTCACAAATGTTGTCAGCATTTGGTGAGGAGATAACCACCGCTGAAAAATGTTTTAAGACGTTCTCGCCGGCAGGATTTGAACCCGGGCGTTTGGGCACGATAGGCGGGCATGCTAACCTATGTACCACGGTGGCTCCCACGACATGCACAGAATATTGTTGTGAAACAGTTTGAACTGCTACAACTCTTAACACTTCCCCAACTCTTTGGAAGGCCCTTTCGTCACTGTTCCCAAAGATATTCCTCTCCGTGTAATTATTCGAAGACAATACATACCTAAAATGTAATTAACCTTAAAGAGACTATTTTCAAAAGTTTCCATAAGTGGACTTTTTCCACCATATAAACTTTTATAAACCTTCTGGGAGTTTAGATACAAAAAAATAGGGTCAGTGCAGGGCTTATTTATAACAGGTGAGAGCAACAAAGGGTTAATTTTATGAAAATGGCAAAATTATTCATTTATTTATTGCAATGATAGTTTCTTCTACTTTTTTATTTTCTCAAAAATTTCCATTGACCATTGGATTCGTGTTAACACATATTTTCCCCCTGTATGTGGCCTAGAAATGACAAAATAAATGTGATGACATATTCTGGTCATAAACAACAAACAAAACATGCCCAATACAGGTAAAAGTGATCATATGTATGGCAGTGTAAGAGTGCCAGTGTGTGGGTGTTTAGAGTTTTTGGCAATTTTGCAAATCCATTTATGACCTAACACAAAACCTTCGTTCTAATCCTTGATAGTAAGTATTGGTGTTCATACTCCCACCCACGCACACACACACACACACACTGGCATGCACTTTCAGCTAGTGAGAGTAACTACACATCACAGCACTTAGTACATGAGGTAATTACCATAGATTTTTCTAAGAATTGTTAAAACAGTCTTAGACACAAAGATCTCTTGTACATACCATACAGGTAATCAATGCATGCACACGTTTGTTGTTAGTGCCAAAGCAAGATTTGAGGTTCTGTATAAATATAGAGCAAGGACTTAGAGCAACTATCAGTCATCCTTAGAACGTTATGGGTAGAAGTCATGTCGGAAGTAAGATCATATAAGAAGAAGACTATTTTTAAAATATTTTTTTTTGCCAAACACACATAAGAAAAACAAAATTATACGACAAACCTTGTTCAGCATGATGTTCATTTTTTAGTTTTGACAGTCAAAGCATCACTGGGTGAAGTTTGTCTTATAATGAGAAATAAAACACATGTGAGCGAAAGAGAGCGAGAGAGTGTGTAATGCAAAAGGAAATAACCTAAGATACCTATTTGTAAAGATTTTAAAGGTAAAGAATTTTGAGTGCTAGACCATTTAAATCTTATCTCCATTGGGATGCAATTTGTTCAGTTTGTTGTTGTTTTTCTCTTCTGCAGCTATGCAGCTACTACCCCATGTTTACAACACTGGGCAAAGTGTGTCTCAATACGATAAAGATAATGCAACAACATTATTAGTGTTATACTGTGTAAGTGAGTGTGTGTGAGTGAAAATGCTAAATATCAAAGAGCGACAGATGAATGGATGGATGGAGAGAGAGGCAGACTGCTGAGACCTTTGCTAGTATACAAACAGAGCGTGCAAGAGTTTGTTTACCCTAGTGACGCCGCCAAAACACAACTTTGTTATTTTAAAATTAAATGGCGATTGTCGGTATAGTCTCTGTGTTAACCTTGAAAGTCAGTGACTAGACCGAACACTCGTGCTATAATTTTAGAAAAATCTTCATGGTTTTAAATAATTTATTTAACAAAAAAAATATTTAAAAAAAATAAAGTGTTAAAGTGAATGAAGCAACAACAATTAATTACGGTGGTGGTTTAGTCTTTAATGATGATTTGCAAAAGACTCATAAAGCTAGACAACCATTGAAATTCGTTGTTCATACAAGGCATCAAAGTGAACGAGAGAGAGAGAGAGAAGTAAGAGTGTATTAGAAAGTAGGAGTGAGAGGGAGAGCGAAATACCTAAATAGGAAGAAAGCAAGAGTGAAAGAATTAAAAAGAGAGCCATGCTTAATATAAAAGTGTTATACGAAATTAAAAGTGAGCATTATTGTGAAGAAACAAAAAAATCGATATCGTTTAAAATAAAAAATTGAAAAATTAAACAAAAACGGTAAAAAAATGGCAGAAGTTAAGGAAAAATTAAGAAAACACGTTTTTGGTGGTAATTTTTGTAAAGAAAAAAATCTGTGTCGGTTGAAATAAAAATAAAAAAAAAAATTAACAAAAAAAAAAAAAACGAAAAAGTAAAAAAATAAGAAATTGTTAAAAATTAAAAAAAAAAATATTTTTCCATATCATTCCCCAACAAAAGTCATTTATTAAGGAGTTTTTGAATTTGTTTAGTTCAAATATATAATTTTATTCAAATATTTAATATGTTTTACATATTTAATATTTTTTAAATATTTAATATTTTGTATATATTTAATGTGTTTTAAATGTTGACTATTTTTTTTAATATTAAATATTTTTTATAGAATTTTTTAATGTTTTGAATCAACAAATATTAAAAATTTTCGTTTTTTTTTCATTACTTAAATATTTTTTTTTAATTAACAAATTTGAAAGAAAATTATTTGTCATTTCTATACGAGAAGCTTTTGTTCGCTGCGTATATAAGTTTTGTTTTACGTTTTTTTTATGCATAAAATATCAGCAAAATTGATTTTGTTTAAATTTTCCTTTTTTGTTTAGTTTTTTTTTATTAAAAACAAATTTTTTTTGTTGCTTACATAATTTTTTTATGTAAGCAGCAAAACAGTGGATTTTATTTAAATTTCCCTCTTTGTTTAAAAAAAAGGTTGTTATATTTTTCAAAAAAATTTTTTTTTTCAAAATATTCAAAAAAAATCTTTTTTTTAGTTTTTACACTTAATATGTTTTTTTTACACTATTTGTTTTGTAATATTCTTAATTTTTTTTATCTCTCTTCCCTTTCTTTTGTTTCTATCTCTTTTCCTTCCTTTAGCTCTCCCTTAAAATTAGATTGAGAAAGGTCATGCAAACAGTGTCTCATTTAGAAAGGCCAAATAGAAAAAATGTTGTACCAAATTGTAACGAAATGCCCTAAAGGCAATAATGCAAAATTTTGTGTTATAAAAAAATGTGTATGTGCCATTTTCCTAAAACCAAAAGCAATCTATCTTCAAAAAGTGTGTCATTATAAAACTGTTATATTGAAAAGTGTTATACATTTATAGTATTATACAAAAACGTGTTTTTGTTTTACTTAATTTCATTTGTGGGTTAGAAATTGGAAGTTTTAACAAACTGTTATACAAAATGTAAAAACTTTTATACTCGAAGAAATTGTTATACAATAGTGTGTACGTGCCTTTTTATCAAAAACAACTAATTCAAACTGCATTATTATTGCATTGAGACGCTGTTTTCATTTAAAGTGTTATACTTGAATGTCTATGTGTGTTGGTTGGCTATTGGTGTGAGCTCATGAGTAAATGTTAGCCTGTACCTTTTTCAGTTTGGTTTCGAAAACATTCCCATAATCATTTTAAGAAAAGTTTGAGGTTGTTGTTAAAATTGTTCTTACGAGGTTAAAATTAAGAAAAAAATAAACAAAAATAATTATGATCAATTCAATCAAAGGAACGATCGTTGTGATATGATTTTTTTTTTTAATAAAATAAAATGCTTACATATCACAGTTATGTTCCTTTAGTTATGTGAGATCGTAGCATCATCAAACAAAGAGAAGAAGAAAATTGAAAACTGAGTTATTAAAGAATTTTTTTAGTGTTTTTTTAATGAATTTTTGATCATTTCAATGAAAGGAACGATCGTTGTGATATGCATTATTTTCATAGCCATATCACAGTGATTTTCCTTTATATTGCAATGATGTGCAAGCGGCATTGACCAAGGTCTTAACAATTTTTGCAATTTTTGTGTTCAAAGTTTTCTGTTTGCATGTTTTATGGATACTCTAAGTTTAGAGAATGGTGGCTGTGATGTGTATTCCCCGTAATGGCTAAGCTAAGTATATCACAGTGGCTGTTCTTTTTACTTTTTGTGTAAAAAGCTACAAAATTTTGTCATTTTGAGTTTAATATGGGTGAAAAATCTCTCCTTTTTTTTTAAAAAAAACACGCCTTGGCTTAGTCAACTGTGTCCTTAATTAAAGAGAACTACTGCTGTTGATGTACTTTATTTGTAGTCATATATCACAGTGGCTGTTCTTTTTCATTGCACAGTACAATCATCGGGAAAAGCAGAGTTCAAATATTCTCAAAAGTTAATAAAGATCCATTAGTGAGTATGGTAAGGCAATAAAGGTTTAATCTAAAACGCAGAAATGAAAACTAAACTAAACGTGGCCTTCCCTGGAAGAAAGTTTTCATTAGTGGCTTTAGTTTGCCAAGTGATATTAGTAAAAGTAAAAGTTTTGCAACTACGGCTTGTTCAAATCGAAGAGAACAGTGGCAGTGATGTATTTCCTTTATACATATTTTATATCACAGTGGCTGTTCTTTTTGGATTTAGCAAAAAGCTCCATAAAACAAATTCAAAAGAAATCTGAGAATAAAAAAATGTCATCCATGCTCCTACCAACTACCCACATTGGGTTGCTGTAATAAATGTTCTGGGAACTTATATGGTAGCAAGTTCATACACTAACCCATTAGTGCCCCATGTGTTTTTTCTGCTGTTCTGAACTTCTGCTGCTTTGCTTAAGCTCGCTCTCTCTCTATCTCTTCCCTCAATGTAAATAAATTTGTAAATGCCAACATAGTTTTAATAAAAAACATGCTGCTCGCCATAATAAATTGTTGCATGTTTTTTTCCAGGATATTTTTTTTACGTGTGACACAACCACAAAAAAACTTTTGTGTTAATGTAACTTCTTGTTTGTACTTCTTTCGTCATTTCGTTTGTTTGTTATTTCAGTCACTTAATCTAAGATTGTTGCAGGAGCGTAACCCAAAAGGAGTTATATTGAACGGGAGAAGGAGGACTTAACCCCATGGACGGCTCTTATAAAATGGTATGAGGATAAAGAAAATAAAAAATGTTCAGATACTTAGAGGAGATTAGAAGAATCCAAGGAGAAAAATGGAAACTTTGGTCAAGATGAGAAAGGAAATCAAGTAACAGGAAGAGTACACCTAAGTCTGGAAGAGTCAAATCAGCTTTCATATACCACAACAACGACTTTGGCACCTAATCAACAGGAGGTATGAACCAAAGTCAGGAAGAGGCGTATCAGCTTTAATATACCACTAACATGACTCAATGGAAAGAAATAGAGGACTGGCCTTTACTTTGTTGGAAACATTGTAAAATAATATCTCAATGTACATTAGCAACCACTTAAAGGTTTGTTAATTGGTGCGTTTTTTTAAATAAAACTTAAAAAAATAATTCAATTATTTTTAATTACAGCTCTGCATCAAGGGATTATTCAGAAGGGCATCATCATCAGTCATAAACTCTATATTAAAAGTTGAAATTTTTGGATGAAGTATCTGTATAAGGTGAGGGCAAGGACCTACAGTGATCCCTTAAGACGACATTTCAATAATTATACCCTCCTCCAGAGGATGGCGGTATACTACCTTCGTCATTTCGTTTGAAATACCTCGAAATATTGGTCTAAACTCTATGTAGCTATGTTCTTCCATCCATCTGTCAAAAGCTCCCTAGGTTAGGTTACGTTTAAGTGGCAGTCTGCCATCAGGCTCATGTAGACGTTTACGTCCATTGTAATACCACAGAAACAGAAGAAGGTAGATGCCTTCTAGTTCCTACCGTTTAACAATCCAGATCGCTTTAAAAATCCCAACAACTTGCGAACTTTCACATTCGCTAAATCAGACAGGTTCTCAAAGAAATGAGAACCTAAAGTGGAATTCGTTCTGACTGCCAGTGCGGGACACACACAGAGAAGGTGTTCTATAGTCTCTTCTTCTTCGATGTCCTCACAGATTCTGCAAAAGTCGTTGCTGGCAACCTTCAGTCTGTCAGCATGTTTTCCGATTAGACAATGACCTGTCATGACGGACACAATGACTGAGATGTGTGTTCTAGCCAGTGACAGCAAAGTGGTAGACCTCTTCATGTTTAGAGTAGACCACAGAGTTTTGAAATGCTCACAGCCCCCTCTTTGTGACCATCTATCATTCGTTGTCCTTCGGGCCTGGTCCTTAAAACTTAGCTTACATGTCACTAGAGGTATAGCCACAGATTCCAGTTTCCTTGAAATGTGTTAGGTAGTTCCTAGTCAGGCAAGCTCGTCCACCTTACTTTTCCCTGAGATATCTCTGTGACCCGGCACCCAGTTGAATTTTGAACTGTTCAGCCATCTCGTTGAGAGCTCTGCGACTGTCGAGGGCGGTTTTAATGTTCAGATATACATTCTCCAGGGAATTAATGGCTGTCTGAGAAGATATTTATGCCAATCGTCGTTATGACATTATATCTTAGTCATTCCACCACCTCCTTAATTGCAAGGATCTTCGCTTGATGCACACTGCAGTTTTCGGGTAACCTTTTCCATATGACCAGTTCTAGATCTTTAGAGTACATCCCAAAGCTATCTGGTCTTTTAGTTTGGAACCATCCGTATAGAAGTCTATGTAACTTCTATTACCAGGGAAACCGTAATTCCAATCGGTTCTATCAGGAATGGAGGTACAGTAATTTTTATCAAAAAGCGGCTCAAGCTGGGTGTAATCTACACTGACTGAAAGATCGGATATTGTATCAAGGATAACACAGTGTCCGTAGCCGACACATGACCAAAGTGAAAGCTCCCTGAGTCTCATGGCAGTTGTCACATCAATCTGTCTTGCCATAATGTCCAGATGCATAAGATGTAGCATTAAATTCAGTGTATCTGATGGATCCTTTGGATCCGGTTAAGTATTGAACAATAGGTGGGGTTTTGAAGCGCCATCCACCAGACCACAACACCATATAGCATAATAGGTCTGACAACTGCAGTATATACCCAATGCATGATGAGCGATCTAACCCCCCAACTTTTGCCAATGGCTCTCTTGCAGGTGTATTGGGCAAGAGTTGCCTTTCTTGGCCTTTCCAAAACGTTGGATTTGAAGTTCAATTTCCTGTCCAGCAAATCACCCAGGTATTTTGGGCTATCTGTAAATGCAACATTCTCTCTTCCCAAGGAGACAGGTTCCACTGTAGGCAACTTGTATCTCCTGCTGAAAAGAACTACTTCCGTCTTGCCCGGATTTATACTTAGACCACTTTCGGTATCCCACTTTGCTGTTGCACGTAGAGCTTCCTGATGTATTGCTCTTAGAGTGCTGGGAAACTTTCCCCTAACCGGAATTGCCACGTCATAAGCATACGCGACCATTTTTATACCCACCACCGAAGGATGGGGCTATATTCATTTTGTCATTACGTTTGCAACACATCGAAATATCCATTTCCGACCCTATGAAGTATATATATTCTTGGTCAGCGTGAAAATCTAAGACGATCTAGCCAAGTCCGCCCGTCTGTCTGTTGAAATCACGCTACAGACTTTAAAAATAGAGATATTGAGCTGAAACTTTGTACAGATTCTTTTTTTGTCCATAAGTAGGTCAAGTTGGAAGATGGGCTATATCGGACTATATCTTGATATAGCCCCCATATGGACCGATCCGCCGATTTAAGGTCTAAGGCCCATAAAACCCACATTTATTATTCGATTTTGCTGAAATTTGGTGCAGGGAGCTGAGTTAGGCCAGTTGACCTCCTTCTGCAATTTGATCGGTCCAGATTTGGATATAGCTGCCATATAGACCGATCTCTCGAATTAAGGTCGTGGGTCCATAAAAAGCGCATTAATTGTCCGATTTTGCCAAAATTGGAGACAGTGAGTTGTGTTAGGTCACTCGTCATCCTTCTTCAATTTGGCTTAAATTTCTCTGGGGGTGCTTAGTCCACTCCCCCCCCCCAGATTCCTTTCTACCCCTATGGCTGCCATATAAACTTATCTCTCGATTTAAGATCTTGGGCCCTTATTAAGCGAATTTATTGTGCGATTTTACTGAAATTTGGAACAGTGTTAAGCTCGACATCCCTGTTCAATACTGTGTATATCGGCCATGTTTTGTATATAGCTGGCATATATACCGATCCTCCGATTTAAGGTTTTGGGCTCATAAATTGTGAATTTGATAACCGATTCCGCTGAAAGTATGGTCACGATCGGACTTTATTTGAATTTAGCTGTCATATATACCGATCTCCCGATTTAGTACTTTGGCCCAAAAAGCAACGTTTATTACTCGATTTCGCTGAGCTTCTAAGATTTATCCATCCGTCGATAACAAAACTCATCACTATCAAGAATTTTTGCTGTTTTTCAAAAGGGTTGCAATTCCCACGTCTTTAAGTCGGATCGCGTTGGCACAAAGGACTTCCAACTTTATTATTGGCAATCTTCTGCAACGCCAAGGTGCTTGCATTCCCTTCCTTGGTACATAAATGGAAGTTTCTTGGATAGCATCAAACAAATCCAATGTTGTTTGCTTTGGATCAGTGTCAGGATCTTCAATTAATAATCTCATTAACCTGAAATCACCACCATATATTCATTTAGTCATCGATGTCCGTGTATCTGTCCGTATGTCCATCCGTGTGTCTGTCAGTTGTAATCACTCCACAGTCTTTAAAAATTGAGATATTGAGTTGAAATTTTGCACAGACTCGTATTTCTTCTATACGCAGGTTAAGTTTTTGAATGGCCCAAATCGGACTTTATATAGATATAGCTGGCTTCTAGAACGATCTGGCGATTTAGGGTCTTAAGCCCGTAAAAGCCGCATGTTTTGTCCGATTCCACTGAAATTTTAAACATGAAGTTGTACTAGGGGCCCCTATATTCAACCCGAATATGGCCCATATCGGACCATATTTACATATAGCTGCCATATAGACCGATATACTGGTTAAGGTTTGGTTGATATTTGACTCAAATTTGGTTCAGATCGGGCTATACATAGTTATAGATATCATATAGACCTATCTGCTGATTGGGGGTCTTAAGCCCATAAAAACCGCAATTATTATTCGATTTCGCTAAAATTTTAATCAGTGAGTTGTTTTAAGCCTCCCATTATCCAACTAAAATATGGTTTAGATCGGTCTATATTCAGATATATCTGCCATATAGAGTGATCTGCCGATTAAGGGTCTTGAGTCCATAAAACCTGCATTTATAACCCGATTTCTATGAAACTTGAAACAGTGAGTTATTTTTAGCCTTCCGTCATCCGACCAGAATATGGTCCAGATAAGATATATCTGCCATCAGGGACGTATCCAGGATTTTATTTTGTGTGGGGCCCATTCCACATTTTTTCAAAATCGAAAATTGCCAAAATTCTTCTGTTGCTGTGAAAAGGGTAAAGACAACTCATTTTTTTTTTTTTAAGTTTGTGGTCGCTACTTGGAGCAAAAACTGCCCATTGGCGGTGATATTTGGTCATAAAATCAAAGCTGAATTTTGCACTGATTGATAACACACTATTAGTAGGCCGATCATAATTTTTCAATGCCTTCAAAGTGTGGTTGTCTTTACGAATATCTTAGTTTTATAGTGAAAGTGTCAGACTAGTATTAGTCCTTGGACGGGGTCACCCTGCGGCTGTCGAAGGAGGCGAAGGACCTAGACATAATCCTCGATTCGAAACTGTTCTGGAAGAGGAACACCGAAGGAGGAAGCCGTAAGACACTGTGCGATTTTTAATCCTGCAGGAGGATGTTCGGTAGGAAGTGGGCGGGTGACTCCCAAGATGATTTATTGGATGTACACGCCCATTGGGGCCTATATTTAGACCTGCTCCGCCAGTGTCTCGCTTAAGCTGAGAGTGCTCGGCAT